>NC_051178.1:84499058-84569837 GCF_013339695.2 Rhipicephalus sanguineus
GGGTCAATAAACGAAAAGGGAAACTCGACGCTCGTCGTTTCTCTCTTCTAGCCTGGCCGTGATACCTCACAGGCCGGGCGGCAAATGCGGTGTGACAGCCAGGCGAGCGTCGCAGAGCAATTTTCAACGTCTCAACGCACCACTTCGCAGTGTGTTGAGACGTTGAAACAATTACCCTTCGCATAATGCAAACGCGCTGAATGGGACGGCCTTAGCAACGGTGCATTTCCGGAGCTAATCTCGGACGCCATGGCCACGGTGCAGTACTTCACTTCATCGATCCCACATGGCGACACCGCCCCCCACCAACAAACGTCACTGTGAAAGAAATAAGGTGTGAGATATATAAGGCTCGTTTGTGAAGCATCATGCTTAGAGCCGGTAACGTAGAGGTTAGAGTGCCCGGAATTTATCGTCGCAGACAGAGAGGTCATGGGTTCAACTCCCACGTCAACCGAATCGACGAAAATGTTTTCTTTGTCACCTTTACTTTACTGACGTATTTCCGTGACGGAAATATGCCAGTGAAGCCTCGGTGGCCCTCGACATAAAACACCTTCGCGTTAAAATAAAGAGGAACAAAAATGGCCGCCCCACTCCGCAATTCCTTCAGGCTTCGCATCACTAGCACGAAGCTGTCTTAATATTATATAACTTTGCGTGAGGTCAGGCACCAGTGTTAGCAACTCTCATTTCCGTTAGCTTTCCAAATGATGCAAGCGATAACGTACATTGGTCATAAAACACAATTATTAGTATCCGGTGACGATTTCACTTTATTCTCCACGACCATGCATGAGACTGGGCATACGTTGACATTTATCGTTTCTGGGAAAATTGCCTGCTCTCCTAGCACACGTATACGCTAGGATTTCGCAACCTTTGAACAAGACTGCTCGCGATGGCTGCTATTTTATTTATTTATTTATTTCAAGAAAATCCTAAGGGCCCTCAACGGGAGGGCCTTTAGGATTTAGGATTTAGGACCGAACACATGGGTGTAATACCCTCCCCGTGAGATACAATGCAATAGAGAAATAGTAAGCATGAAAAATTGCAAACAAAGTAAGGCTTGCTTAAGTATAACGAAAATGGCAACGCAATACCGCAACACACATTGAAAATATTGAGAGAGCTATTTAAAAACGCAATGCAAAATAACAGAATAACATAATAATAGAACACAAACAAAAAAAGAGTTATTCAGAACAGAGCAGAACACAAAGTAGGTTATAGTTTTTTAAAAGTTTATTAAATTTCGAAATGTTGCTTTCTATTGCAATAATTTGAGGCAGTTGGTTCCATTCAATGATGCTTTTTTGGAATTAACGAATCAGCAAAAGCTGAAGTACGGCATGTGATGCATTTGATCTTGAGAGGGTGATCGTGGCGTGGAAAGATGGCTAAGGGTGGCTGAAAAAATTCGTCATGAACCTACGGATGATGATAAATTCTACGAAAAAGAGATAAACGGGCCAGTTTATGACGATGGTAAAGGTTATGAAGACCTGCACGAGCTTTAAGGCAATGCCGCTAGTGGAACGAGAGTAGTCAGAGAAAGTGAAACTAATTGTGTAGAAATAAATTTAATGAAAATTTACAATGTCTACAAAGCCAATTTCACATAAACTTATCGAAGTTACCCTGCACTGGCCTTGAATGTTTTCTTTATTACGCAGGTTTACTGCGTTGCGAAGTGACCTCCTATAAATATTCCACTCGACGCGGATAGAACGCTTTGGGTATTACGGTTTGCAAACTGAGATACATAAACCGTTCGTCCACATAGAAACCACCCTACATGCAGAAGTGTTAGAAACAGCGTTGCGTGAGCACCCTATGTGAATAGGAGCATTTTGGTGTTGTTGCGGTAAAATAACGAAACAATATCATTAATCAGTAAAAGCGACGTCTATGCTATCACTACTAAAATCCGTTCTTAGTTTCCTTGACTCATCCTGGACGATTTTTTTATAAAACCTTACGGTATACATGTAATAGCCATACATTTCTATCTTGCTAAATACGTCTTTCTCGAGACATCCTTAGGCGGTACCTCCTTGATGAACAATATACATTTGTTCAAATGAACACCAGATGGTCAAAATTTCCGGAGCCCTCCCCTATGGCGTCCATCATTATGATATCGTGGTCTTGGGACGTAAAACCTCAGCAATTATTATTATTATTATTATTATTATTATTATTATTATTATTATTATTATTATTATTATTATTATTATTATTGTTGTTGTTGTTGTTGTTCTTGTTGTTGTTGTTGTTGTCTATCTTATTCGCAAGTAATAATTTAATTACCAAAAGGATGTATACGTTGGAACCGTGCAAAACTGCTAAACTCAATGCGCCTGAACCTGCATTTCTGTGCACAACCCCTTCACAAATGTTGCTCTCTACTCAACAGAATGACAACTCCATCCGCTCAATGCGCACTGCAAGTTCTGGAATCCTTGGAGGCAGCCTTTGCAAGCCCTTTTTTAACCTATTGTATTCCAGTCTCCTTTAAGACAACCACCGAGCAAACGGTCTCAAATAAATCTCGGTTAGGACAGTCTGTGTGTGCGCGGTGAACGCTGATGTGTGCGCGCGTATGACTACCTCTCTATTTTTAAATGCGAAGCATTTCTTAGCGAACCTCTGGCACTTTGAGCGTTTCGTATCTATCTATCTATCTATCTATCTATCTATCTAGCCGCCTACGTCTGGGTGCTCTCATGATCGCCTCCTTAACTTGGTGTAGACCAAAGTTTGCATGGGAGGGTAAGAGTATTTGACGAATATGATTGCCGGGTCATGACATGAATAACGTTAAATCCTGTCACGTACGTCGTCAAACCCTTTCCACTAGACGCGTGTGGCACATACCCGTTTATCACGGGCCGCGGTGTACGGGTATGCGCCACAGGTGATTGACAGTTTATATCTACCCAGGAGCGGCGAGAACAGACACTGGTAACTTAAATGCTAGAGCGTTAAGAAAAACCCACATCGGCAGCGTTGACTCAACGAATGGAAAGAATGAAAATTAGGATCCCAGCAGGAATCGAACCCAAGCATTCTGCGTGGCAATCAGGTATTCTACCACTGAGCCACGCCGTGTCTATAAACTGGTTTGGAAAAACAGCCTACGCAGGCGTAATGTCAGTGCAGTGTCAATTGTGGTTGTGGTGCTGGCTATCTAATTTTACAAGAAAGCAGTAAACACTACATGATACTACTACGATGTGTACTCCTGCGATACAGGCGTCATATCATATGAACGTCTGTAGTTCCAGTGTTGGCTCCGCTTTTATAGCAGTCTAATATACATTATGATCGTATTTCTATTATGCAGCAAGCTATATTGAAGCATTGCTCGACCCCGGAGATATACATTAACGAAAGTTACATATGATATCCACATCACCGCACCGTAAGGTGCAGTTCGATCACCAGAACGACGCAGTGTCCTCTTCATTTCTTACGACGCTGGGCGATGGCCTCATGCTGACCAAGGATGGTGCCAGATTGATCGACAGCCGCTTTGTAGACTACGCTACGTAGACACGTACGCCCAGGTAGTCTACGAATACGACAAACACCATCCACTGATGTTCGTCTACGTAGCACTATCCAGGCCTACCAACGTCGACGGCCTATACCTCACCAACGCGAAGGGTGGCTCCAGGTTCCGACATGTCGCCGGCTCCGTCGACAGACAATTTGTCGACACAATGACCGAGGCATCCACGTATACCAACAGCTCTACTATACCACATACTTCACTACACATTGACCCCTCGACACCACGATCACGACCGGATCCTATAACAAGTCATGACCAGCTGCTGGTGCTCACTGATCACGGTGACGATGCCCTTGTTCAAGAACTGTCAAGAACTTCTTGCACACATGCAGACGGGTTCGTGAAACGTGCGTGCGTTCTCAGGACACGTATAAGCACTACATATCAGCTTACCGCTTGTGGTCCCAACCGTGAACAACTGGTTATATAACACATATGCGGATGTTGAACATATATATATATATATATATATATATATATATATATATATATATATATATATATATATATATATATATATATATATATATATATATATATATATATTGTGTGTAAGTCTTTCTTACACACATATATATATATACTTACAAAGAGAGACTTACAAAGAGGGTTCAACTTAAATTGAGGACGACGCCGCGAGCGATGGAAAGGAAAATGATAGGTGTAACCTTAAGCGACAGGAAGAGAGCAGAGTGGGTCAGCGAACAAACGGGGGTTAAGGACATCATAGTTGAAATCAAGAAGAAGAAATGGATATGGGCCGGGCACGTAGCACGTCGGCAGGATAACCGGTGGTCATTAAAGGTAACTGACTGGATTCGAAGAGATGGCAAACGCGTCAGGGGGAGACAGAAAATTAGGTGGGTAGATGAGATTAGGAAGTTTGCAGGTATAACGTGGCAGCAGAAAGCACAGGACCGGGTTGATTGGCGGAACATGGGAGAGGCCTTTGCCCTGCAGTGGGCGTAGACAGGCTGATGCTGATGATGATGATATATGTGTGCGTATAAAATTTATACATATCTTTAGCGTCATTTTGTAACGTCTCTCTAAGTAAAAAACTTACGCCCCAGTCACCTACGCGCCGCATGCTTCGCATAATGTCGACTCCCACGGTACGTGGGATCTGGCGAAGTTTTTTCTCCTTGCTTTCTCCTTTACGTCTCTCCCCTTCACCCTCCCCTGGCGTAGGGTAGCAAACCGAGTACAATCTGGTCAACCTCCCTCCCGCTCCTTTGCCCTTCTCTCTTTCTCTGTTCCATTCATTCAGAAATGTTGAAGCTATTTCTCGCTTACAGGTACCCATACCAGTCAAATGGAACGGCAAGCAGACAGCAAGACTACACACGTACTCAAAGGTATGCGACTCAATTACCAAGAAAATATTTAACCTTCCTGTTTAAAAAATAAATGTTTTCCTTAAATTGATTAGAAATTACATATGCATAACTACCACGAGTTTAACAGCGGAGCTGTTTGATCCTGGCGTAATGTGTATTCCGTGGACTAGAAAAACCACGCTGAGCAATGACGTAACGACCAGAACACGTGCGCACGGCGCAGCTGGTGTGAAGTCACTCGACGCCGCTGAACAGGCACGCGCTCTCCCCGCCCTCTTCTGCAACGTCGTCGTCTTCTTCATCTTCTGCTTCACCCACAGAACACGTGCGCCGATTTCTCCGGCGCAGGATGCAATAGCTCTTGATGGGCGAGAGAACGAGTACAGAGAGAAAGAGAGAAAGAGAAATAAATGAACATAGGGCAAAAATTTCCTATCGAGGTGAGATTCGAACCCGCGTGCCTTCAATCCAAAATCGAGTGTCTTAACGGCTCGGTTATCCAGGCACACTACCAGAGCACATATCATAGCCTTGTATAGTATAGTACAGCAAGGAGTGGAAAAGGGAAGTGATGGTGAGGAAGACAGATGAGAAATAGAAAGAAGGAGAGAAAGAGAATCAAATAACGAGAACAGAGAAAGAAATAGAAAGCAAAAGAGATACAGAAAAAGAGCATGGGATAAATACGAAGAGTCAGAGAAAGAAAGATAGAACGACTGAGAAAGAGAAAGAAATAGAAAGAGGGAGTGAAAGAAAGAAATAGCAATATACAGAGACAAAAAACAGAGACGCAAAAAAAAAAACAGACAGAAGAGAGAAACAGGAAAAAATAGACGAAGAAAGAAACAGAAAATCTGCAATACTTAGCAAAACGGAAACAGCCAGGACTTCCTAAGCGTCCATCAGCTGTGCTCTCTCTTTAGCATTATGCCTCCAGTACAAGCTACTGTAACTTTTCTCCAAGCTTAAATATTATGGGGTTCTCGTATTTCAAATATGCGGTATAGCATGAGGAAAAGTTTATTATTTTATATTTGTCATACAAAGTGGGCACACTACTTTCTGCGCCCGATTGGTTGCCACATACTGCGAAGCCATGCTGATATGCGTACATGAAAACCCTCTAAAGGACAATCTAATCAGGTTCTCAGCTCTTGTCTTAGTAGCATGTTCCAAATGATCAATAAAAGTTTCAACGCGACGCATTCAATTTTCATGTGGATTTGTACAGCTCTTGCTGGCATTCATAAACACAGTGCTTATATATGGACCTTTTTGAATAGCTTGGCTATTTGCAGCGAAAACTGCCGGTAATAAAATGCAGATGTTTTCCATTGCGTTCCCCTGGAAATGAAATTCCACATCTCATATAAAAGCTACACACTTACTCAGTAGTGCTCCGTGCCACGAAAACAGCGCCATATTTCTGTACGAACTTGAGCGATTCTAAAATAGAGTTTCACAATTCGCCACTGGGTATACTGTATTTCAAGCAGGCCGACTTGTCTTGTGCCGTATTTCTTGTTAAAATATGGCTAAGTCCACGCACAAACCTTGAAAGGAAAGCCACTGCAGCTTCGTCAAAGCGTCAATTGAGCGCAATCTCTTTCTTCACTGAAAGCACGTAGGCATTTTACATTGCTGAAATATAGATCACGATTGCAATAGCAAACAGCGGTGTTTTGCTACAGAGTGCCGCAACGCATTGACTCCTTTGGGCACGCCTTTTCCGAATTCGAACTTGCAATCGGTAAACAGAAACTCTTTTCCTTTTCGCATAAAAAAGCTCTGAATTCTTCACACTATAACGTCTTTGCCTAAGGGCCCGTGGTTATACCGCAAATGTAATGAATAATGTATTCGCTTTTCAGATGAGTGAAACAAGCCGAGAGCTATCGGACCTCTTTCAATATATTCATTCTGCACAGTGTCTTGTACCAAGATCTGAAATAACCTTGATTTGATTTGACCTTAAATCAAAAGCGGTGCTTTAAGCTGGGGGGTACTAGCTGCCGCAAAGGTGGCACGGGGCGCGCTCAATGTGCACGGATTCGCCACTGAGGATGGGTCAGTCTGGCCCCGTATACCGTGAGCAAAGTTCGAGGTATTTTTAACACGAAGGTGTTTTATGCCGAGGTCTACCAAGAATTGAGGGACGTTTTTCGGTCAAAGAAATGACGTGGACAAAATGGAAACGACCCCACGGCAAAGAAAGAAAAGGTTGGTCGATGGTTATCGAACCCACGACCTCTCGACCTGCGATAGCAATTGCAGGGAACGCTATCCATTGCGCCACGGTCACACTCTGTGGAGGCACTACAAACGCGCCTTTTATATCTCACACTTTCCTCTCGTTGTGCTCTTGGTCGGCGAGGTGACGTCGCCCTCTTGGAGTGGTACAGTGAAGTAATGCATCAGGAACGTGGCCTACGCGTTTAGCTCCTGCAGCGCCTCGTTGTTACGCGTCCGTCCCATTCGGCGCGTTTCCAAAAGGAGAAGTTCAATTTTGACAACGCCTTATCACACCGCAAGGTAAAGACCTTAGCCCAAGCATCGCGTAAGCCTCGCTCATAGCATCCATTCATAAGAAAAATAGCTCTGAGACGCGCGCCTTACGCTCGGCCCGAAAAGAATCGCGGCCGGGCTACGGGGGAGACACAACGCGCGTTTCGTTTCCCTCTAGTCCGTCCGTGGTGTTGGATCACTCTTTAACATGCCACGGGATGGCGACATTAACGAAAATTCTGCGTCCGATCAGCGACGCTCTTCTGGCTGTCACACCGCTTTCTCTGATTACGCTCTCACCTTTAAATACTACAGCTACCACAGGGGTTTGTTTGATCATTGATGATGGATGTTAGTCGTCGGGATGAACATGTACCAACAAGCGTCAATATAGGTGCATCCACGTTAAACGGTGCTATAGATGCCAAACATCAATAGACATTGTGCAAGCTCTCTTATGTCAACGTACAGTACACATTCGACTACTTCTCTAAGGACACGTTTTACTTTCGGGTTATGCTGTTTCCTATGACAGAGGGATCACTAATGTCTTTTTCGATGCCGCTGTCTCCATGTCCTCTCTGAGGGCTGCAGCTGGCCACTTGCTCCGTAACCACAGCCCTGAGCCCACAAAACAATCGCTTTGATATCGCCTGGGTATCAATCTCAGTGGATGCCTAGTTGGCCTGATAATCATTATTCTAAGCCTCTTTATGACGACTGAAGGACGAAGGCCTCTCCCAGTGATCTCCAGTTCATTCTATCATGTTACGGGACAAATAATTCCAAGCGTCAAACTTAGTCACCCTTCCAGAGGCATAAAATCAAAATGTTTATTGGTATCTCTTATCGAGCTTCAACGGCTTCGATAATACTTCCGTTTTATGTATATTAGATAAAGAGTCAGGACTGTTATATATTCACGTGTTTTCGTTAAAATTATGCAGTAATTGGTGCAGCTATATGCTTAAGAACGTCTGCGGAATTTTCTTTATTGTGTCCTTTCAAGTGAACGTACCGAGGGAATGCTCCGCACCTGAAGCCGTAGTCCGGCTTGTGCAGGAATAATAAAAGATACACGCAGTGCTTTTCACTACGAAAGTGCTCGAAAGAGCAAAAAGAATCTGGTGGTAAGCTGTTCGTACAGCCTAAGATACTGGCAGATCCGACGCATGTGGAAATGGATTGCGATTTCATGCGAACTCAGTGACTAGCTCCCTATGCCGCATGTTTCTTTTTTTGTTTTTTGTTCTTTTTAATTTGCCAAGCGTTATGAAGTAGGTCGACGTATTTTTGTAAGTTAAGTAGTAGTGGGCATATCGAGGGCAAACCAGGCATGCCTGCTAAACTGGCGCCTAAATGGCAGCATATACAACTACATAACGTCGGTACTCACGTTGGAGCCCACATGCAAACTTTATTGGAACGAAGAGCACGCTACGGTGCGATGATGCGCATAAGTAGCGGTCGATGGCGTAATCCTCCGGTGATGGGCAGCGCGTGGCTACAGCTTGCTGAGTTATAACAGTACACATGTGATGCTTATTACATTGTCATAAAAGCGGATAGCCAACACATGGAGCAGTGGCGTAGACGAAATTCCACCTCCCCCCGGCTACGCCAGAAACTCTAAGCAGAACTGACGATGCCTCGACATGACGCCTTTATGGGGACTTTTTCCGGAGCACTTTCAAACACTGTTGCTTTGACGGGTGTTGCCGACGGCCGAAGGCCCGCCGGAACCCCACCCAACCACAACGAGCGCGCCCACCTCATCGCGAGGCAGCATACCCGCCATGACCCAGTCACCTAGGGAACAGCCTCCGCCGTTGTTGTGAGGAGCCCCGGAGGAGGAACAACGGTGGAGCGCCGAGTTCGGCGCCGTCACTATTGCCACCACCACCTCCTCCGCTGTTGCGGCAACCCATGTCGCGGCGGAAGGTGCTGGGGACCAGGGGAACAACGACCACTATGCCAAATAGTTGCCGTCCACGTACCGAGAGTTGTTTGGTCGCTATTGGAAGCACCGGAAAAAATATCCGCAGCCCCACGCGCGGCTGCACAGGTCGCAAGTGGTCGACCTGATGCGGCTGCAGACGGGCACTTTCATCAATCCCTACTTCCTGCACCGCCTGTGTCCAGCGCTGCATCCGTCGCCTGGCTGCCCGTGGTGCGAGCACGAACGGGCCGATATGGCCCATGTACTTTGGAAATGTAACAGAGACGAAGAAGGTAGGCAAAAAAGGAAGGAAGAAGACAACTGCAGGACCCTCTGAAGCGATGCGCCTGGCTGAGCGATGGCAAGCCAACTTGAAGTTTGAAGTTTGAAGTTTATTCATCACTGAAGCATACATCTTTTCCCAGTGGTTTAATGGGAAGGGGTGGCGAAAAGGCAACTAAATGCCTGACAATGCGCCAATCCCCGCCCAGACCAAAACAACACAACACTCAGCATGTCTTTATAGCATGAACACAAATACAATACAGTAAAAATACAATAGTTACAGATTTGTAAAAAAAAAGAAGAGATACAGCGAAAATAAACAGAGTGTAAATAAACTTCCTCATCGAGGCCCTCGAAGACCAGGAGTGGGCCATCCAGCGGGACAGGGCCGAAACCGAGGACCTCAGAAGATGCTCCTTGAACAGTGGAACCCTGGCAGCCTAGCCCCGAGCACACGTAACAATCGTTAGGCACATAAAGTTTATTCAACTCAACTCAGTTTCAAGCACTAAAGATGCTTCGCGGTAGTATATATGCCTGGCACGCATAATGCCTGGAGCGCTGCTCCCTCGAACTTTGATTTTTATTGTATGTGTCCATCACGATATTTCGCTCACCAATAACGTCGCCGACGACGGCAAATGATTTTGTGCGACGTGCACTTATAACACTGGGTAGGTAATCAACTTTATTAGAGGGCCCATCGCGAAACTACTGGCCCGGGCTAGGCCTCCAGGGTCTATCATCCGGGCAACATCGTTTGATTTCCTCATCGATAGTCCTGACTCGCTGGACAGCCCAGATGTGGTCCACTGGATGTGGGTTGAGAAGGGCGGTGACACCGCTCAGCCAGTCATCCTGGAGCTCTCTCGTCCGGGAAATGATTTCCGAATGTTGTTGTCACCGCTCCTGACTTTGAACCACGTGTGGCGCATTCCCGCATTACACAGGCCGTGCATGCGGGCACGTGCCTCATATGACCAAAAGAAAGGATTTCATGACTTTCGCGAGGGGCATGCGACCTTACTGCTGGTATGGCGTGTTAATCGTGGTAATGTTCCCGTCAGCGTCAATCATACCTAAAAAAAATTTCTGAGGACTGCAAGACATTTCGCGTTCACAAAGGTGATTGTATTTAAAATATTTGTGTGACAATAAGTTGATTCCTTTAATAGCCTGCAAATTAAGTTGACTAAGACAGCATTTCATTGACTATTTCGTTACTGTGGGAAAATTGGCCACATTTTGTAGGTTTTACTAGTTATATTTTGTTGTAAATATAATATAGATACATGGTAATATTATATATCAGCGTAAAGCTAAGTGTTCGTACTTGATAATGGTGTTACCTTAAAAAGCTAATGTTAGGATTTAATATGCAAAAATGGTTATAAAATACAAGATTTGTTGAATAATGCAAAAAAATTTTTATCGGTGTGCGCCAAACATGAAAGAAACACAAAAAATAATCTGAAATATACAAAATCCTTGCTCTACAGTTTTCTATATTAGCGGAAAATTTGAATGATCTAGCTAAAAAGTGTATGAGTTTCATTTTTTTATCTGCCAAGCGAGAACTGTATTATTGTATCGGGTTACGCAGCAATATTTTCCCCTCTACGAACGTTCGACGCACAGTAATGTAATCAAATAATTAGAAATAAGAATAAATTAGGTATTGCGCCATACGTATTCTGGTAAATTGTGCTAAATGGCAGCACACAAAAATATTCATATACAAAAGCGCAACCCTGAAAACGGCACCAAAGCATCCTAAAGTATCACTTTGCCGCGCAAAATAAAAATATTATAAACGTGTAAGATGCAAAAAAGTATTTCAATGTCCGACACTATCGAAATAGGCGGAACTATGTCTGAAAGCTCTAAGACGTTTTTTGTTCTAAGGTGTGTGTGACTCTGGGCAAAACAGGTTTTACAAGTGACATTTGCCTGTTAGTCATGTTTCTTGTCCTCATACCACTTTTTACATCTTCTCCCCTTTGTCAATCGGTACTACTTGTTCTTAATGTGCTCAATTTGTGGAGTTGTAGTTGTGGAAGCTCGACGATGCCGAAATAGATCAGCAGGCAAATGAAATTCATGATCTCTGTGGTCATGACCATTCCTCAAGAACCACAATCCTCGGCATAGGACTGCTTCTACAGGATTTGCAACCCCGCATACTATATTGTTACACAAATCCTGATTATTGCTTCCACTGCGCCAAAGATGCCCAAAACGCCGATTTTCCTTGTGATGCATATCGCTTCACTGCGCAACACTACTCTGAGGTCACGGCCGAATACTCTTCTTGGGCTGAACTTCAATATTTGTTGTCTGAAGGTGACGTCACCAAGTCTTCACCGTATGCTGTTGAAACTCTAGAAATCAAAGATACATCAATGTCAACATCCTCACGACATTTCAATCGGCATCAGAAATTGGAATGCCACAAAGCGAAACGTACTGATCAATAGCTGACTATGATCTGCTCTTGTTCTGCGGTTTTTTATCGTCCGAACTATATTTCAATAATTTTATTTCATCCTCAAAGTCACCTCTGCTAGAAACAGCCGCGAAATTGCTTGAGGATGCAAGATAATCGTCTAAAGAACATTTCCGAGAGCGACTTGCTACCAGGCCTTCTGTCATCTTCGCTAACAAACAAATCGCACCGCTATCTTTGAGTCGCTGTTAAAAATCACCCACGCACGGGAAAGAAAGCTACACAGGAGACAAAACATTAGTGCTTACAGAATGTGCTCGATGGCGCAACTAGTATATAAGAGCACCCGTATTTTTCCATTCTCGCTCGGCGCGTTCGGGTAACCGGTGAGCCACGTTCCAGAGGCGAGGTAACGAAAGAGTTAAAGCCGATATCCACTGCGGCTTCATCAACCTTGCGACGTATGAACATTCCGTGTAAAAGTATTTCGTTTTGGGGTTGACAATCCGATGCCTCTTGCAATCGTTTTTATTGTATACGCAATGCAAAAGGGGGTGCTACTGTACGGTCACCATTATAAGTTATGAAGTGTGAGCATGCCCATGGAACAGGGCTGAATGTAGAATTATTGAATAAATATGATCATGTGTAATATGTCCAATATTGCGCACGGTTTTTAAATACTCAATGGTCATTGTACACGCAGGTAAATTGTCGTCCCGGTTTCAAGTATTCGTTTTTCCATAGGACAATTACCGAATGGAATAATCTTAGTAACGAAGTTGTTTCCCAGTCATCCTTGAATCTTTTTGCTGCGCAGCTCCAGCAGTGAGTGTCTGAATTCTATTACATGTGTTCCTGTTCTTTAGTTCAATCACTGTAACGATTCTTCACTCGTGCTCATCTTCAATGTAGCAGTGATTTCTAACCATTATATGCCCTTATGCCTGTTTATTGCAAACCAGTGTTTTTTTTTCATTGTTTCTATTTTTCTTCTGAAAGCGTGTACGTACCTTACCTGTTTTGTATTTATTTGTTGGTTTTTAATGATCAGTTCTTTCTACTTGAGTTCAGCGGGCACACCATCTGCAAAATCGAATGTCAGCCACAATGACATACGTGCGTGGAAAGAAAATTATTAAGCGTCCACGAGCGAACAGAAAGAGAGGAGAGAGGAAAAATACACTTGAGGCAAGCGCACTGCTAGAACATCTTTGCCAACGGACCGTCTGCCCAGACCTGATAGTTTCGAAGATGAATGGCGCTGCAGAAGTCTTTTCCGCAAAACCAGTTAATGACCGTCTTGCCACCTTTAGTGGCGAATGTGAAGAAGATGGATTCCAGATTATCATTTTCGTTTTGTGTACAGTAAGCAACGGTCTTATACACAGGAAACCAAAGCCCGCACTGTAGAGTAATGGCAAAAGTGGATTACATATCGCCAGGTAGCGGACTATCTTGTGTTTCTTTTTATAATGTGAGTAGAAGCTGAAATGCGTACATCATTTTAGCTTTTGTAATTGATCAATTGTGGTGCGTCTTGCGTGCTATCGTTATGAGATGCGATAAAGAGACAGAACTGCAGATGCCAAACCAAACAGGAAATATAGAAAAGCCGAAACGTATTGCTTGGTTCAGCTCGCTCATAATTTTTTGCTGCCACGCTTAGTCTCTGCTAAGCCGGAGAGTGACTAATGGAACGGCCTTACTTGTGCACATTTTCATTCACCAGGAATAGACTTCTTTAGCCGCATCGTCGGAAGGTCTGTGGCAGCATGGCAATTTCAGCTGAATACGTTTGGCCATATACTCGATATTAGCGCATTTCTGTAGAAGAACAAAAATAATAAATCTGCAGAAGGTGACGATGAGTCGATTAAGAAACCGGCTCTTTCGCAGCGCAACTGCTACTTTGGGTTCATGATCACTTTCAGTCCTCATTTTCTAATTGAAATGATACATGTAGCATAGACAACCTGTTGAGAAATTGCTTTAGCCATTAGGCAAAATCGCAATTTATTGACAATACGCTTGATGCCTGTTCGTTCAATAATATGTACTTCGGAAATTTATGAATTTCAACATGCTGCAGCTCCGTAGATATGCGTGCACCAGTTTTTAGTTCTTCGGTTATATGTAAGCGAGATAAGTAACATTGTATTGCACATAATATGCGAATTACAACCTTACTCATCACCCTTACATACATTACCTTACAAATTGTTCTATTATTATTATAATTTGTACAATTCCGCACAATTGACGATTACAATCTCGACCGATAATACAGAAAGTGTTCACGCAGACGTTATCAATTCAGACCTCGCTAATTGTGTCCTAAATTATCAAATGCATAGGCAATGTCTTCGAGCCTCTCGTTAAAACCACAATTTCCGGCGTCATTGCATTGCCAATAATAACTTCAAAAGATATGCCCGAGGGGCCTCCCGTAAGGCCGGTAATAAGAACACGTAATAGCTACCGTATAAAGAAATCGTGGTCATTCCTAAAGTACTTATAATACAAGTATAGATAATACAATGCACAGAAAAGGTATGCACTTACTTTTTGTTGTTTCAGGAATATCGAAACTTATGACAGCCGTTAGATACTACACCACAGTCATATCAATACGGTAAAATTAAGTGTGATTGTTTGCTGGTTAAGTTCTATGCAGTTTATATCACGCTGATATATAAGGCGCGTGACTGACCGCAAATGGCAACAATGAAGCTATCCGGGAATGCATTGACGACTGCGCTCTTGCATCGCAACATCGAAATATTTAGCAATATGTGCACTCATTCACATCAGATTTGGGATCTCAAGAGGCTTGTGGCGTTCCCAATTCAGTCAGTCGAAATATACGCAACAACAGCAACAACAACACCAGCAACAACAGCGTCACGTAATTGGGTTTACAGCAAGCTGGAAACATTTCAACTATCGTTGTTACCTACCATTGAAAAGCACCCGAGCGCCTTTCCTTGTATACAAACGTTATGCCGTGTATTATTTCACATGTTTCATTGAATTAACGTCCCTTCAGGTCACTTATGATACTATCGTGATATTGAATACATTTCTGATTCAGTTCTTTTTACAAGAATTTGTAAAGGTACCTTACTATGAAACGCTTAACTCCCTCTTCAGCTGCGGCAGTGCGGCTGCCGCGGAAAAAAAAAAGAAATATGCGGCAATATTAGTACACCTCCTCTCAGATATTCATCGCGGTGTGTAGCTTCGATGTGCTATTGATGGGCGTGACAGCTTTGCCGCGTACGTACCCTACACGCCACATGTACCTCACGCACTCGCTGCCTTTACCGTGGTTGAAGACCTCGACCACATATACGTCGATTCGTGTTCCTGTACATTCTGTATCTGTACACACAGACATCAAGATGTAGCCGTAGCAATTTTGATTTGGATGGGGTCCCTTGATAGCGGCGATGAGCTGCCAAATATATAACGGAAATGCTCGATGAAGTTTCCAAGGCATTAGGAGTAGAATAATTAAACATTAAGTATATCACAGATTGTTCCAGGCATGAAATAGGCCTGCACAGGTGACACAATTATTAATTCATTACAGATACAAGGCCAGCAGCAAGGTCAGTAGTTGTGCTAGTGCCGGAACGTTCGAGCTTCCAATCAGAAAGCGACAAAGGCGCTGCTGAAGTTTCTGCGCTCGATCGACCTCGCTAAACGACTACGATGCTCCCGTGCTTGAGCGTGTGCGCGTTTCTTTTTTCTTTAATTTATTTACTCTTTTCTTCCTTCTTTACCTTTCTATCCCCCCTTGCCTCTTCCCCAGTGCAGGGTAGCAAACCGAAAAACTTTCTTCCGGTTAACCTCCCTGCCTTTCCCTTAACGTTTCTCTCTCTCTCTTTCTTCACTACACGAGTGAAATAGGATTAAAATCGCGCCAGAGTGTCTGCATTACATTTTGTAGAATATCTTCGAGTTCGTTAATACTTGGCTTCATTTATTGTAGTTCTCAGGATTCCAACAAACTGAATACCAGTATATTGAATTTAACTGCGTTTATATGTAAACAAACACATTTTGGCGCGGGATACGTACGATATTCCGCAGTAATACACCCAGGCATACTGGCGCATTCCATAAAGGTGTGCACTATTTCAAGTGCACCACAACACCGTTTCCCGTATTGCCCTAAGCAAAAAAAAAAGGAGAATTTGGGCCATTTGACTCAGCAAGACGATTTCATTTACACATATATAGGCGAAAACACGATAAGTGTTACTAGATTCTATGGCAAGGCATGACTATGAGCAGAAGTTGTCGCACGAAAACAAATGACCTGACTTAAGAGGTAAAACAGCATCATCCATCGGCGAGCAATATTTATTGCTACAAGTATACGATCTGATAATAGAAAGTCGTGCACGTTACAGCTAAGAACTTTAATTTAAAAAAAATGAAGAGATCCGTGCGTTATTCGGAGAACCATTTAATACGCTTGCTTCCATTATTTTTCGAAAGTACCCGTCCTTGCAAAGGCCGCCGTAATGACACGTTGTGGGTCTCATCATCCGTCATTTAAAGAAGCTGAAGAAGGAGATGGTGGAAGGCGTGGTAGTAATGACTGGCGCTATAGGAAAGCAAAGGAAACTTGGAAATCAAATTCATGAGCTCCACTTTTGCAGTCCGAGGAAAGACAGAAATTGGAGAAAGGACGGTTATTATTTCGTAAATACTGCTCGGCACGGCATACCGTGACATTCTTCGTGGAAGTGACTTCGTTTCCTAGTGGTGCTCTTTGTTCATGGAGGAAACCCGCAACGCATGCTCCATTGCAATGTTCTTATTTTATTTTCAGCCTATAGCTACGAAAAATTACGGCACAGTTTGCATAACCACAACCTTCAGGCAACTTCGTGTCGCTGTCGCTTAGCCGGCTTCTTAATTGTTGAGTAAAGCACACGCGACACCACGTTTTTCAATCCATCTACTTTGAGGCGCGCGGACGACGGGTCTCCATTGACAGAAAAGGACTAGGACACGCTCCTCACAAGTCCCCACGAGGAACACCAACTTCGGGCCATGCAGAGGGCTCACGACCTGGCCTTCGAGTTTCAACTCCCGGTCCCGTCGTGGGTGCGGCCCGCAGACGAGGCCCCGTAGGGAGCCATCGCCTCCTCAGGACGAAATAAAGTTATTTAGATAGATAGGTCTACGTCGAGCATGGGATTCGCACAAAAAATGAACAAGGTGACAGTTAGAAATCAAAAAAGAAGGTTATAAAAAATATACAATCGGGTGGCCGAGTCTCCTTTTTCGATAGAAAATTTATTTTCCAACACTTCAAAAAAAAAATTCACGTATGAAGTGAAGCGTTCCAAAATACATTCAAAGATACATAATTAACCATAAAAGAGAGAGAAGTGGAGATGATGTGCTGGATGGGAGCTTGTGAGAGGAAGGAACAACGAGGCGGGGGTGTTTAGCTATCGACAAGCTGCGCCGGCATAACTGCCCCCATATTGGTATCAGGTTAGAACGAAATGTGATTATTATTTTCTAGCAATGTGTTATATGTATGGTATCCGCAGAGAAGAAGCACACTGGTTATGATTGTTGGTTTTTTTTAGAGACGTTAAGCATTCTTCAATGATAACAGCAGCTTCTATAGGTTCTGTGAAAGCTCTTTGCGTCCCTGGACATATTGACTAGATATATTACGTGCCTAGAATGACCGACCCAGGCTTTATCGCAGTCATGGTCACATGCAGGAAAGGAAATTACCAAAATGAATGACAAGTTAATGTAGCAACAAAAGAACAACGCCACAAATATCTTTTTTCCACAAAGATCTCATAGTAGACAATGCGCAGAAGCAGTGTTATTTTTTTTAATCATCGGATAATAAAGTCTTTTATATTTCTCGAGGAATGCGAGAACACATACGCCTGACGCAGGAAAAACAAAGATTGAAGACGCAAGAACAGAGGATAATAATTGCTAAATTGCTAACGTAAAGCTGGCTACAAAAAAAAAAAAACATTTTTTTGCACTTACGCCTACTAACCACTGTCCTTCACACTGTCCTTCTCACATATGCGCGATACACGGAAGAACTGCTTCATAAAGCTACCTTTGATAGAGGTGTTCGTGTAAGCGGCATTGATTGCGCAAAACGAAAAAAAGATATTCATCAAACACAATAAAACGGCTGCATTTTGCCGAGTGGTAAGCGTGAATTTTTGTACAATACAGAGACAGGACAAAAATATGACATCAAAGCTCCCATAAAAGCTCCCATAAAAGATGTATTGAATAGCTACAGTTAAAGCTACATTCATCAAGTGTATTGAGCTTCGCTCAGGTTAGCAAGAACAATGTCTGGATTGCCTTTGCAGCGAGGGTGTTATTATGATGAGCGACAGCCACTGCGAAGCGGAGAAAGAAAAGAGACGCGAATTACATCTGCGGAGCACGAAGCCAGTTTTAGGCACCATTCATTTCTAATAACTCACTTCTATGAACTGCAGCAACGGAGAAAAAAATTTATTTGGGGTTTGCAAAAAAAAAAAAAGAAACGCCAGGCCTGCGCGGAAAGTGCACCACAGTCACAGTGAAAGCTGGAAGAGCGGCATTTCTAGAGCCAGTTGTAAACATTTTTGAGGCTACTAATAGAATTACACTAGCAAGGTACCCACTACGCCACAAATCATAATTTTTGTGAAGTTGGGAAGCACCCACTACGGCATTATTCGTAATTCTGCGGAGAACCGAGGTGCCCTCTACTCCTCTGTAAGGCATTATTAGCACTTTGCGTATGATGTGCCTGATGATGATGAAGAATTATGGCACAGTCCTTTGTAATGGGTCGGAAACGTTAAACGCCCCACTAGTTACGTAATTCGCAATGTGGCGGGCCTGGTTACAGAATTCGCGCTGTTTGACCCCTGGTTGTTATTTTCCTTTTCTGCCACGCTATATTACATACGCATGTTAAGGCTGGTTCACACCGGCGACTAGCACCGGTCGCGCGACTAAGTTAGTCGCAAAGCGACTGGTCGCAAACGGTCGCAAATGGCCGTTTTGGTCGCAAAGCGACTGCTTTGGCTCAGTCGCTCGCTGCTCGATTTTTCAGTCGCGCGACTGGAGTCGCAAACCTCTGAACCAATCAGATGCGCAGGAACAGGCCATCAGCCTATTTTACGGGGCATGGGCAATGCAAGCTGTATACGAGCAGACGTGAATTCTATATGGCGACGTATATAGGTCGCACGCAGGTGTGAACATCGGTCGCTTTGAGTTGCCTTTTTACCGCCAGTTGCAAACGGTCGCGCGACCGTTGCTAGTCGCCGGTGTGAACGAACCTTTAATGTGGTGTCTTTCCGACATAAAGCCCGTATAGGGTCTTTACGCTAAGGAGTTTCAAGTACCGGCATTGCTCTGTGGTAGAATACTGGGCTCCCACGTAGAGGGCCCAGGTTCGAACCTCGTTTCATTTCGCTTTTTTGCTTCTTTCGCGCGACAGCGTTTAGCGGTTACAGACGGCGGTGGAGAACTACTGCGCCAACAACGGCCGTTTTTGTGATCTCATAACAGCTTTCGCTGTAAAACAACTGCAGAACACTACCGCTTAGAGTTAGCGAACATCAAATTATTTGAGAGTACGGCGTCAGCTGTGAGAGCTTGTGTTGACTGTAATGAGAAATAATACTGACAGATGCCCTTGATTTTTCTTTCTCATTGAGTCCGGCTTTTCCTTCTTTTTTATTTGTATATTTTTATTTGTTTATTATTATTTTTTTGCGGCTAAAGCTGTTAAAAGCGTTATCTCTCGGCAGAGGCCGTGCATGAATGTATCATAACCTGCTGAAGTGTCTTCAAATTTTCTAATAAGATAGCTTGAACAACTCGAATGGTTGAGCACATACATTTTGAAGCTTACGCGAGCACCAGCAACAGTACCGAAATGTTCGATAAGGCATGTGCGAGCGTCGAGGCGTTGGACCGAATTCAAGGAGCGGATTTTCGCAACGATGATCGTGCGCACTGCTATCGTTGCACTGTGAGTGCTACTTGGTTTAGCAGGCACAAGTTCGACCAACAAAGAGTTTATTCATTTTTTTTTATGGCTTCACTGCTGAAGTTTGTAATGTCACAGCTGAGAGACACTACAAGAGCACAAGCACTTTCACAAGTTTATATTTTCGAACTAAGGCCGTCACAACGGAGTAGTATTTGAACAATGACTTTGTGTAAAGGACAATGTTTAATGACCCCTAAATAAACCACAGAAGCGTATGATCTGCACTTCTCAAACATGATCCTTTTGACATGCGGCAACAACTGCTTTCGAACGGGTTTCTCGAATAAATCCAGCTTTCTCACCACGCATCTGATGTCTTGCTTTTGCGTTTATTTATGTTGACACTTTCTGCACCTCCCCATGTTCCACCTATTCATCAATGAGAAAATAGTTCGCCACTATACACGACATAGGGAATCACATGTAAAACGTGCTACAAAGGTAAGCTGCGTATTGTCACGTGGTCATGACGGCGAAGAAGAGGCGCTCGGGTGATTAGATGCGAAGTATCTTATGGCGGAGTTCAATCCGGTGGTGGTGGTGTGCGGCGTGACCACCCTTACTGCGCATGCGCATACCCTCTCCACCTCTCCACTGCCCCTCCCCCTCTCCACTTCCCCTCTCCCCTCCCTCTCTCCACTCTTCCTCTGAAACGCGGGCTAGACATGCCGAAATTCTCTTCTGCGCAACGCGGCGATGAGCACCAGCGCATGCGCGTCCCCTCCCTCTCTCTCTCCTCTCCTACGCTGCCCCCTCTCGCACGCCTACCGACTGCGCTCCCCGCTCGCCCTGTGAGAATTAACGGCCAGGCTAGAGGAAAGACAAGACGCGCGTAGCGTTCCTCTTCGCGTTCCACGACTCGAGTTCGGTAGCATGCCCAAAGAACGCCAACGGAACGTGATCGTGCAAGTGCTCCGGCTTCGCATCGCCTCATGGTCCCCTTTAGCGGGAAATGGTGTAATTTGTTTAAATACAAAACCCTATACTGTGCGAACTTGTGCCCAGGAAACGAAAAGTCAAATTAGAAGCAATACACGCTGTACACTGATAGCGGCGGTCAGAGCGTCTGCCATCGGTAATCTGATCTCCCGTAAGGCGCGTCGGCATTTTTACGTACATGTGACATTCAAGAATCCAGCCTTATCGGTGGCGGCTGCGTTAGTTCCGAATAAACTGTATTGTTCGCGTTGCGCGCTCAAGCTTATCAGAAGATTCTAAAAAAAAATTGCAGTGACTTAGCTCGGCTATGCCAGGATATACGCAGCGTTAGCAAAGGCTCAGCTGATTATTCTTAGGTTTCCAGATTGTCTAGGATTATTAGCCTTCTTCTGTTCATTCTTCGTACGTTGAACCGCTAATTGCCAGGCAACAACTTCGGGATCCAATGAGATAAGCTTCTCGGCTCTCCTGCGCCGTCGAGCAGCATTTGCGCTCTATTTATTCCATGGTGTTACCCACCTCGAAACGCCAGTCAGAGGCGCTATCAAGCGGCCCCAGCGCAGTGCCAGACGGCGACTGCACACGAAGGAGAATAGCTGCGCGCGCGCCGGTGCCACTGTGTCTACGACGTCACTCCTCTCGAATGCGGCGCAGACCTGCGCGCGCGCCGGCGCCAGCGTGTCTTCCGCGCCTACGACGCCACTCTCCCGCAGACTAGCAGCGGCGAGCCGTGCGCGGCGGTGTCTGACAGCGCGTGAGATGAAAGCTCCGGTGACCCAGCTGTATGACATCACTGATCCTCGCGCATGCGCAGCACGGCTCATGACGCTCCACGCGAAATCGGCTCCGGCTAGGCAAGTGTAGCTAACGCTACAGTAATCTGGAAGGTTTCCAGACATCTGGGTGTGGTTTGTGCAAGGCAATGGTTACACGTGTAAGGGAACGATTACATAAAAATAAAATAAAAAAAGAAGCGTGGGTAGAAATATAAGCGCTTGCACGATGACTCCATATATGGATTAATACCGCCTTTATTATCAACGGGACATGCGTTCAGCGATGAGAATGAAGCCAATGGCTCGGGCACCAGACGAGGCGTAGCTTGTCTCCCATCTCTAGAAAACAAGAAAAATTTATTCTAGAGAATAACGTTCCAAGCAGCCCACTATGGTGGGCTTAATATGAATATGAAGCGCACCGTAGTGGTACATTCCGTATTATTTTCCATTTCGTGGAGTTCTTTATTGTGCACTTGAATCCAAGTACACGGGTGTTCCTGCATTTCACCCGAATAAAAATACAGCTGTCATGGCGTGGCATGTTACTCGCTTCCTAAAGTTTAGCACTGCAACACATTAGGTGATAAGCTACCACGGCGGGTTAGCCAAAGCAAACTGCTCAGTAGGGTTACTGAAGACCCTTACTCTAAATAAGGGCGGCACGTAGGCCAGGCGCTATTATCGCCTTCTCATAATATAATCTGATATATCGATATACTGAGTGTGCGTGTGCGCCTGTTAATATTCGCTTTGTTTATCTAGTAATGCGATACTTTAAAAGCTTTCGGTAGCCGCACAGACTTCCTCTGGTGGGACTAACCACACGAGCGGCAGAAAAATTGGACGTATTCCGCCTCAAGTGATTGTGTTATGATATGCTATGTCGTTTATCATATGTTATGTTATGTTATGTTATGCTATGTTATGTTACGCCAGTTGTAGATTTCAAAAGGAAAAAAAAAAATGGTTGATCCTTCTGTCATAGGAATCGGTCTACATCAAGACGACTAACGCCGAAGATCACGATTTAACCCTTTTGGTAGCTGAAATAGTTAACATACACCGGATAGATAATACGGTGAATCCCGCGCAAGGATGGCATCTGGAAGCACCTAACACTGGCACTCGAGATGCACTCATTCAAAGCGTCGTCATTTGATGAGAGAAACGCCAAGGTGCGCGGTCACCAGTAATAGGCTAACCGATGCCTGTGCTCATGCATATGTACCATGCATATATACCACACGGCGATTCAGAAACGCGAGAGGCAAAGCTCGTATCTTGAGACGTGAACGCGGGTAGGCGTTCTGCTTCCCGCTGCACCGAAATCTGAAACTACGGAAGTGTTCGCTGCCGGCGCTCGTTAGTGTCATGAAGTGGCCTCCGAGATTGGCTCCGGCAACACACCGTAGCTGAGGTCATTCTATTCGCAGGGGGAGAGCGTGATCAGAGCAAGCGGTGTGACAGCCAGAAGAGCGTCATTGATTAGACACTGAGCTTGGGCTAAGGTCGCCATCCCGCAGAATTTTCGAGAGTTAAGAAAAAAAATTGGACCATCTCCCCGAAGGGAACCCTGATGGGATGCGAAGTAGCAGCGTTGCGCACGGGTGGCGTCACGGGTTGAACGGCTCTAACGCGCGTGCTGCGGTGAGCGCTGGAAGATTCGTTTGAAGCGAAACTCGGTGTAGCGTTTACTGGTGTAAACGTTTGTTTGAAACGCAGACACGGAAGGCGAGCAGGCGTTGGAGCCGGCAGCTGCGGACGCTCCGGCGCGTGAGGGAGAGAGGGACGTACGCGCGCACCTGCGAGGGAAGCGTGCGAGGGGAGCGTGACGTCGACGCCCAGCTGCGGCGTGACCTACTTGGCACCGCTCCAACACCTGCGCCGAGGGAAGCGCGTTGCCTCGCGTTTGTGCGGATGGAGGGAGCGTTACACAGGCTAGTCAAAGAGCTGCTTCGCATCTAAAAGATCACACCACGGCCGGACTATAAACGGGAAGCGCGTCGTTTCTCCCCTCTAGCTTGGCAGAGATATTTCACAAGGCGAGAGGGGAAGCAACCGCGCGTTGCCGGAGCTGTGATGCGGTACTACTTCACTTCACCGATTCCAGACGGCGACACCGCCTCCCCCATGAAGCAACGTCACGGGAAAGGGAGGAGGTATGAGAGATATGTAAGACTCGTTTGTGGAGCCGCATGCATGCGCGTCGGTGGCACAATGTTTAGAGCGCTCGGCTCCCGTCGTCACCGACCGAGAGGTCGTGGATTCGACTCCCGGGTCATCCAAGGTAACGAAACTTTTTACTATGATTTTACTTTGTCATTTTATTTTACTTTGGATATCCGTGGCGGAAATACGTCAGTGAGATCTTGGTCGATCCCGGCATAAAACACTCTCGTGTTAAAAAAGTGAAGTGACGGGAATCATGAGAAATAGGTCGATAGCGAAACAAAGCGTCGCATGCTACGGTACTTCCGGTTCGAGGCCTTTCTCTTCGCTCATTCAAGGTGCCTGCTGTTCAGTGTAATTGGGAAGGAAACGCGCGCACGTCTTCGACTCATTTGTCACCGGTTGTCCAGTGATTGTGTTCTTGAATTATTTTGCGAATGGTTACAACATATTTCGCAGTTTAGAGAACGAGACGAGAAGTAGAAATGCAAACACGAGGAACGGTGAGACGGGGGTCTGGAGCGCAGCATGCGAATGTATGTGTACCATTATGCTTTAAAGTACGCATTAATAGTTTTAAAAATTAGCTTGATTTAGTATATTCGAGCATAAACGGTGGCTACCTCACAGTCGCTCACACATATGAACACATGGTGCCAAATGTGAACAGCATACGTACGTTCTCAAGTCACTTAAAGACTTCCGACAAAACTACGCCTACTCTGCCCGATCGAGTACGCCGACACAATATGCTTGCATTGCCTACCTACTGCTGAGTGCGGAAGAGCCCAACGGCTCTTATGCACTCAAATAAATCAGTTGTGAGTAAGCGCTCATTTGTACCTTCTTTCTGTGTCCTCCGTCTTTTTTGCACGCTAAAAAAGTTTCAACACGAATTCATACCAACTCGCCCAGCTCTCAGTTTTACTGTTTTACAGCCCAACGAAACAAAAATGCCTCTCAGTTCCTGGTATCGTAGAACGTAAAACGATCGAAGTCACTTTTGAAGCAACGCGTTGCATGTTATGGCGTCTCTATTTAGTATTTCAGGGACTTGCAAGCGGGAAGTGCCAATACCATTCAGTGGAAATTGAAAGACAAATGTATGTTGAGTGCGCAGAAACACAATACCCGAGTGCACGAGAGAACGACATCTCACGTACAGGAAGATTCAGCGGCCCTAAAGAAAAATCAGAAAACTGCAAGAGCTAATTTTTTACTTTTAGAGTCAGAAACATTTCACTATTGCCATTCACTATATCGAACCCGAGGTGGTATCTGCCACACAAAAGTAAGCAAATAATTTTACGAGTTCGCGACATGAAAACAGATTGGGAGGATATTTCAAGAAACTATGATGCGCAACAAATCTTTGCAGGTCACAAAAGATGCGCGAAAACACTTTTTGCCGTGAAGCAACATGCATGTGTTCGGAGGTGCACGCCACTTTAATGAAGAAATGGCCGTTCACACATTTACCACAATCTTGCAGTGATTGCATTTGTTATTCAACCCAGCTGCACAGTAGTCCAAAGTATAAAGCAGTAATTTGTGAGAGAAATGAACCGCGACTGCTAGATGAAACACACAGAAACCGACGGCACTAGCCACAGTGCCTGTTCGGCGTCACGACGTCTCGAACCGGAAGTCGATGCAGACGGGCGCCGTAGCCCACAATCTTTTAGGGGCGAAGCTCCTTAAGGCGGCGCCCGTTCGTCCCTCGTAGTCGTCGTGATCGTAGTAGTGAGTAACAAGTCTTACGCTTTGACCTCCAAGGTGGTGCCGGTGGGAGATTTCTCCTGTGCGTTGTTGAACAATGAAAAATTCGCAGCGTGCGCGTTAACTAAAAGCCGAATTCTTCTGTCTCTCATTCCCCATTAGCAGCCATTGGCATGTTCCAGTAGGAAACGTTAGTAGAAGTAGAAGTGTAAGTGTTAGCTAAAAGCCGACTTCTTCTGTCTCTCATTGCCATTAGCAGCCATTGTTTACCTCCAAGGTAGTGCCTGGTGAGATTTCTCCTGTGCGTGATTAAACAATAAAAATTTTGTTCAAAACGCCGTTGATTGATGAAATAAACCAACGAAAGACGCCAGATGTTTTGTAAAAGCAGAACGAAAGAACGCCAGATGTTTTTCTTAAAGTGTAGTAGTAGTAGTTGTATTTAGCCACCTCGCCCGATCGTCAACGGGCGAGGTGGACCGGCAACGGCGCGAGGACCCTGCCGTACGAGAGTTAAATCACACTAAAAGACATACTTTGCGGGCGATACACTCTAGTGAGCTTTCAACTTTTCGTCTTAATGTAAATGATAAAGAAATTATTTCTACGAAAAACGCAAGGCACACCTTGAGCAATATGTTTGGTTTTGGGACGCTAAATGGAACCATGAGGCGATGCGAAGCCGGAGCACTTGCACGATCGCGTTCCGTTGGCTTTCGTTGGGCATGCTACCGACCTCGCGTCGTGGAACGCGCGTCCTGTCTTCCCTCTAGCCTTGCCTTTAATTCGCACAGGGCGAGCGGGGAATGCGGTCGCTCTTTCGCTCGGGAGCGGACTTCTTCCTTGCATTTCACCGATCACAAGTGATAATGAAGGGACCACGTAAACCAACAGTACAATAAAAGTTTGATGTTTAATATACACACGATGTTTCACACTCTTTATATTGTGTACTGGGCGCATTTCACGGAAGAGTTTCACGGTTTACAGATGATTCCCTCCGTAGCTTCGCCCCACTCATCATCATTCACCCCGTGGATATGCTGTGATTTTTTCCCAGAGCCACGATTTTGCTATCCACTGCGACTGCGTACTGAAGCGTACCTTGTAGGTGGCTATCTAAAGAGCAGCATTGCACTATCTTTTCGTTTCTTTTCTTTTAGTTTCTGCGTGACAGTCGCTATGCAGTCATGTATGCGCCAGCAGAATAAGAGAAGAACGAAAATGCCTGGTGGTACGTCGCAGGCACGTTAACTGGCGGCATATGCACTGAAAAAAAACATAGAATAGAAGCACCAGAAGAGACAATATA
The DNA here is from genome assembly GCF_013339695.2 of Rhipicephalus sanguineus. Lineage (NCBI taxonomy): Eukaryota > Metazoa > Arthropoda > Arachnida > Ixodida > Ixodidae > Rhipicephalus > Rhipicephalus sanguineus. The sequence continues at coordinate 84,526,146 of NC_051178.1, forward strand.
AAGAAAGAACAGGACCACGTTCAAGCCCACGTCGTCCAAAATTCCTCATGTACGCAGCAGAGCACACCTTTATGAGCGCTGTGAAGATCAAATATATGAATTCTCTGGCTTTCATAACTTGGTAAGTCTATTTGACGCTCCCGTGTTAGACGGACTCGACAAACACGAATAACTATTCTTTAGGCGCTTCGTCGAGATAATGAATTTCCGTGTGCAGTACTATGAGCGGGATTTGTTGTCTAAAGAGACCAGCTGTAAAAATACTGACATCCGTGCACAGTATTTGCAAGTCTTCGTCATTCGATTCTGACCGTCTAATCACCCTCGTCATTCATGCATAGTAATCCGTCCTGCTGGGTAATGTTGGAATAACACCCCTGCGATGAAAGTGCAGCAATTTTTGCGTTCTCGGGGGCACAGGTCGGAATAACAACATGCGTTCGGATAGTTTTGCTTGTCGTCATTGTCAAGTATAATATATGAACTGATACATTCAAAGCACTTTTCTATCACGAGTCGGCGAATTTTATTCATGTACAGCACAGGTTCCTATTGGAACAATATGTTAAGCAGGTAATGCAAAAAATACATTGAGCGGTAAAGATATGGAGCGAATGTTTTCGAGTTCTCTATGCAAGTATAATCAGTGCATTGGCGACGCAAACGGCAGAACTATTACAGCAAAGCCTCAGGCGCGACCCAGTCATCTCCATATCTTCGCCTCATATGTATTTTTTTTATTTCCTTAACAAGTATGTTCATGAGCTGCACAGACGCGACTGGCCTCAATCAATGTTGTCGTACGGCACCGGATGCCGTCACCATGTGCTGAAACAAAACCATGTAACAAAAACGCTGTATTTCAGAATCGGCGTCCAGAGTTCAGTTGTGGAGATCGGTGTCAATTTGCTTGACAAATCCAGACGTCAAATCCGCTTCAGGAATGACGCTGTATGACATATGGCAAACGCCTTCTTTCAAATGGCAAAAGCTGACATTCTGCTGAAATGCCTCCTCACCCGCCCGCTCCAATCTCTGCCTCTGTCCTGGCCCTTGCAGGAGTCGAAATTGTGTGACTGCTGCACGCTAGCATGGGCTTTTCTTTATTACTTCATTTTTGAAATCAACTGCGAAATCATAAAGAAGTCGCCTGTGCTACAGCCGCTTCTGCTTAATTCATGCAGCTGAGACTCACATAGCAAATAATCAAGAAGTCTAAACACGAAACAATTAAAACACTAAAACGACTACGATCATCAATGTTCAATGAATAGCCCCGCCATGGTGGTCAAGTGGCTATGGCGCTTGACTGCTGACCCGATGGTCGCGAGGTCGAATCCCGGCCCCGGCGGCGGCATTTTCCATCGAGATGAAGATGTTAGAGGTCAGTGTACTTAGATTTAGGTGCACGTTAAAGAACTCCAGGTGGTCGAAATTTCCGGAGCCCCTCACTACGGCGTTCCTCACTGTCATATCGTGGTTTTGGGACGTTAAACCCCATATATCATTAATGTTCAATAAATGAGCCCGGTCCGAGACACATATACGAGCAATGTACAGCTGATAAATAACGTCTACGAAACTCACAGATTTTCATCGCAGCCTACTGTTGCCAAAAAATAATTTTTTAGGTCAAATTGAGTTCTTGATAAGTAGTATCCCTCTTCAAACCGTATGAATGCCTCAGAAGGTACTGACGCACCTTTATTTATGCGATATTGGCATTCGATAAGTTGACCGTCATTCTACCTGGGCGGGGTAAATTGCTGTCCCGCATCAGGTACTTTTACCACATGAATTTCTATTTGAGTCGGAGATGACCATATGACAACCCTGAAGGTACATGGGTGATTTGTAGAGCCCTGTATTATATATGCGTTACCTTATATAGGAATATTTGTTTGGGTTTCACGTCCTCGAAACTACGATGTAATCATAAGGGACGCCGTTGTATAGGGCTTCGGAAATTTCGACCACCTGCGGTTCCTCAACGTGCACCGAAGTTTAAGTACACGGGCCTCTAGCATTTCGTCGCCGCGCAAATGCAGCCGCCGCGGCCGGCATTCGATCCCACGACATTTGAGTCAGCAGTCGAGCACCGAAACTCCTAGACCACCGTGGCGGGTATGCGCTACCTATCTCCCATAGACTGCCTGTGCTGATGGCCCACCAAGACATGAGGGTTTGTAATAACATATGGGGTTTCGCGTGCAAACGACTATTTGATTATGACGCACACCGTAGTGGAGAGCTCCGGAAATTTCGACAATCAGATTCCTTAATTAACGTGCACTGACAGCGCCCACCTCACGGGCACCTTGATTTTGCCTCCACCGAAGTGCTAGTGCTGCGACCGGAAAGAAACCCGCGATTTTAGGCCCAGCAGCCGAGCATGGTAACCACTGTACCACCGAGTCAGACCAACGTGACGGTGTAGATTTAGAGTTCGCGGCCGAATTTTGCGAGTTCATCAAAGTTGCTAGTTTCGGCAAAGCATCCAAACGATCCCCTTTGACCTTTACTAAGAAGTAGCCGCGAGACCGAACCGGGTCGCTGGCTGTTTCCTGCCCTTTTTGGCGGCGAAGCAAGTGGACTTCCGACGAGTGTTGCTGGTCCTGCCTGCTTCTAGCTCTAATATCTACTCAGCTACTCAGTATTAGAGCACTGCACGGGCCGTGATTCTCGGCCCGGGCCCGGCCCGGGCCCGGAACTTGTTGAAGTTCACCCGCCCGGGCCCGGCCCGGTGACTCAAAGCGAGACCCGGGCCCGGCCCGAACCCGAGAAAATATTTCGCATACCCGGCCCGGCCCGGCCCGACCGCAAACCTGGCCCGACAGGGGCCCGAGCCAATAATCTAGGCGGTGTTGCCCGTACATGGAATCGACAGGAGGTGTTTTAAGGGGCAAATGTCTACGCTTTGTTGGTGCATGCTTCGCTAACAATTGTGCTTTAACCTGCGGTAACTTCTTGTAAAAAAGGGCACACGGTGGAAACATACATGTAGTTGAGCGGGAGTATTCTTTCTGCACATACAATAGGGATCATCAAGAGCATTTTGTAGCAGATATTGTAGTAAGGAAAGTGATTTACAGCATGGGTCAAGTTTTGATAGGGAGCGCAATAAAAACAGTGGAGACAGAGAACAGTACGCTGTCTTCACTTTGTTTTTATTGCACTCTGCATTGAAATTTAAAGCATGCTCTAACGACAAAGTAAATTGTGCACCGTTCTGGATAAGTAGCACCTGTCTGCTGCATAGTAGCGCCTTGCCACAGCAAGAGAAATAGACGGGAAAGAAAGCCATATTTATTACCTTCGATGTAAATACACTAACCTAGATAAAAATTTTAACGAACCGTGTGCACCGCGTGTACTGTTTGAAATACGTATATAAGCAGCCCAAACGAAGAAAAAAACTATTTGTCAAAGCATATTTTTCGTATATATCACGCCACTGCTAGTGCAGTTTTCTGTGGCATAGTTTGTAGTTTATTTTTTCACATGGTATTTTCCCAACAATCATATCAAGAGATTCCGGCTTGAAGCACGCCATGCGCTGTTGCATCCCATATCCAGCCGCGCAAAAGTTTCTTGCACTGCTTGCGCTAGCCGCAGGAGCGCACATCTGCCTTGCAGATTGTGAAGGAGTCAGCAGTCGTTGTTCTTATCTTCCACCACTGGAGCAAAGTTATAATGTATTTGTGGACCTCTGCAGAATGAACACAGCAGCTGTACCTCATCCCTTCATTTCTCTCATTCCCGAACATCGTGCCACTCTTCAACATCATCTGTAAAACTCCTCTTTCGGGGCTTCTCCTTGCAGTTTTCACCAGTGTATGTTATGCCCGGTTTGTACCATGCTCGTTTTTTTTTTTCATATTATAATGGTGTATGCCTTCCTAACGGTGTTGTACCTGTAGAAGGTGGCCATTGCGCTACGCGGGTACGACTGGCAGGAGGTGGACGAAGCGATTTCGGATTAATTGCGGGGTTTGTTCCAGTTTGGTTATAAAGGCGCGAATAAACTTCTCGACGTGTACTCGTTGGATGCATATGGTTCGACGTAAGGGGGACATCACCCGGTACGGTGGACCTATACTATTCCTACACATTCAAACGCTGTTGCGGCAGTATCATGTAGCTCTCGCATTATATAGCGCAGGGGTCTCAAAAACGTGGCCCACGGCTGCACGCGGCCCGTGGATCTCTTGCTAGCGGCCCGCGGCCAGCACATAGACGGTCTTCGTCCAATTTTTTTTTTATTTTTTTTTTATAAGTACGTTCCTGAGCTACATAGACATGACAGGTCGAAAGCATTTTTTTCGTGAGGCACCCCCTGCAGTTACCATGTATTGATACATAACAGTGAAACAATTTAGTCATTTTGGAGATAGGGATCGATATGTTGGTGGAATCCTTCTGCCAAATCCTCTTCACGTATGACCCATATATGAAGTATGGGAAATGTCTTTTTTTCAAATGGCAACGTGAGCTGACATTCTGTACAACATACCCCCCGCTCCCTCCCTGATCCTCGCTCCTAGCTTCGTCACTGTCCTGGCCCTGGAGGGAGTAAATTTTCGTGAATGCGGCCCGTTAGCTGAGGTGAGTTCGATAACCCTGATATAGCATAACTAGACGAAAGCTCAGACGCTAACAATGTGGGCACACAAAGCAGGTTGTGCATGTTCATCTCGCGTCACATGACCACTGGGAGCCGTGACGGAAAAAGAATGTGTGTTTATAGGGATTCTATGTAACGATACCCCGCGCAGTCCTTGCATGCGTTTTAGTGACAGGCTGGAACTTTCATGAACGCTTCTCTGCTTTGGAGCTCTGTGATCGTTCTTGAGATTATAAGTTAGAGGTACAAACTTATTATATTACATTTATTACTTCGATTACAAAATAACAAATGGCATATAAAATAATAGCGAAAGCAGTTAATAAACCACCGAATAGTGATATGTTAACTATGTAGGCGCCTGGTCTATTTACTCGTTTCAGATAAATGAGGTAGCCTTTATGCAAGAAGCAAAAGTAGTTCAGTACTTGACCCTCATAAAACTTCTCCAAATAGCCTGCCCCGGATGAAAAAAGCGTTTTTTTTTTCTCGAGATAAAATGTGGAACATATATATGCCCAACGTATGTGTAACGCACTTAAAGGGACACCAGGGATGCAGGCAGAAATTTGTTTTCGGGTGGCGGCACCTCCTTGATCTGAAGGGAGGCCGGGTAGGCAGATGTCGCATCTCATTTTCTGTCCTGTGTGCCATGGCAAAAAAAATTTCGAGGGGGGGAGGGAGGGGGGGGGGAGGGCCTGGCGTTCCACCTCCTTGCTACGCCACTGAGGGAGACTAAAGAGAAAAACGATTTTATTATTATAAGAATAGTACCCTTTTAAAATTCCAAAATGACCACGCTCGCCGCGACAAGACTGTTGATGAGCGAGAAAACGCGCGAAAAGAAAATGCTGGTAGCGACGCTACCTTGAAATTCGCGCAGCAAGCGCCGTGACGTCACAGATTCCGACGGCGTCCACTGGGGCCTACGTAGTTTCTAATCGGTAAAAATGAAGCACATTGACCTCAGAGCGGGCCGTAGACTTAATATACCAAGTTTCAGAAAATTTCGTTGAGCGAATGTCGCCAAAATACGACCAATACAGTTTGAAATCCGTGACGTTCCGCCCAGATATTTCGGCGCGAAATTTAAAAAGGCAACTTTGACCTAGATTTTCTCCGCTATATATAAACTTATGATTAAGAAATTAATGACATTCGAGTTCTCAGAGTACACTTTATCAGCCTAAACCGATTCAGTGCTTCACTTTAGTGCCCCCTTAAGAACTGAGCAAAGTCCAAGCCCGGCCCGACCTGAGCCCGCCACCTCAAACCCGGGCCCGGCCCTAAGCCCGGAGCTCCAAGCCCGAGCCCGGCCCGGGCCCGCCGTGAAAACTGCTTTACCCGGCCCGGCCCGGCCCACGGGCCGGGCCGGGCTCGGGCTTTCGGGTAGGCCCGAGCCCGTGCAGAGCTCTACTCAGTATGACCTAGTGCCCCCACGCGAGAACCCGAAAGTGCGCCTGTACATTGGACCAGCTTTGTCACGGTGGCTGCAAGGCCCAATCCTTGTTTGCTGGGGCGTTCGATGATTGCCTGCAGCATGTGTGCTGGGCGTGTAAAGTGAGACTAGGTGTTTCCTCTTACCGACTAGAGATTATACTGCTGGCTTGACAGGGGCCTGAGACGGTGTATGTCAATATTTCTCATGTTCTGTGTTTCGTTGCTTTAAGTTCATTCTCGGCCCCTGCTCCGTGCTACAACCCTCATTGGTTTCTTGTTTTTGTTTTTCATTTTCGTATACGATCGTTCTATCCAGGCATGAGCAACACAACCTTGGCTGACTGAGCCATATTGACGCAGCACAAATCTCATTGTTTAAGCTCTTTATATATCTTACTGACCGGGAATAGGGCTCTTTTATCTATATCAAGATCGCATTATTGCTGCGTTTTTGCAGCAACTTACGTTTCCCTTCATCTAGCAAAACTGCACAATAGCCTAGAAATTTCACACAAAGTGAATAGTGTTATTTTTTTAACTTTCAGCTGCCGCTGTTTTTAGAGTCTTGAGGACTGTGTTTACATTCTGTTCATCAGAAATGGTTATTTTGGTCTTGTTACAATCTGCAGTGGGTCAACTGTCTTAGTAATCGTAGTAGGGGAAGCTGTTATTTTGAAACATCAAGGCATTTTAATGAAGAGTCCTTTTGTTACAAATAGAAATAAAAAATGCAGGCTTTACATGCAGAGAAGATGGCTCGTATGATTTTTATAAAGAATATATAATGATTTTCTCTTTACAAAGCTCGATTTGTTGAGGAAGTGTGAGTGAATATGTCTCGAACTTTGTGCTCGTTCCATCATACTGAAGTGTAGACAAATTGTTATTAAATTTGTGTACCCGTTACATTATTATGAGCAAAAATAGTAGCGTGTGCCATCCACAGAAAAATGTTATTTATAGGTAGAAGCCCGAAAGAAAGTTCACTATAGTGAAGAGACCATTTTTATTTACAAAGTGAGCTTGCGTGCAAAATGTTCACCATGAACGCCTTTGGCGTATCCGCACTCATTTTCTCTGTTGCATTTCTGCAATATGTTCAGTTCGACAATGCCTTCAAAACAAAATTATGCCAAGAGCATTACTGCTAAGAATACCTGACTGTGGTCTGCCTAATGGAAAGGGGAAAATTAACTTGTGGCGCATCTTTACGGCTAAACGAACAAGTTTGTTTTGTAGAACACCATACAGGTATATCGCAAATCAAATATAAATGATGGAAAAGAATTTTCGAAGGCTCGTTCCTTTGTTTGATACAACATTAATGAAAACCAACAGAAAAGCATCAGAAACCTGCTGGTTTTCATTTAGGCTAATCAAATATAGGCAATAAACATCTACCCACAATGTAGCCCGTAACAATGAAACAAAACAAAAAAGAAGAAGCGCCTGATACTTAACTTTGACATCTATTTACAATCCAGTTAACAACTAAGTATGCGTAGTCTGAAAAATTTTCTCACTGCGCACCGATGTAATAAAAGAAAAAAAAACACGTACGTTACTTTACCTCTTCCAGTTTTTAGCTGATTAGGCCGAACGTACAGCGCAAATTTCTGCTTCAGCGTCACCCAAGCAAATTATTCGTTTTCCGCAACCGCATATGGCACAACGACCTCCCTCCAAAAAATACCTCGCGGCGTATATCGCGTGGCAGCCCATCGCATTCGGTAAATCGGCCATAACGAGGACAAAATACGGAGTAGGAGAGCACGCCAGTGGGAAAACAGTGATTGGGATGGGGGAATATAATCCGCCGACAGCAATAACATGGAGCTTCCGCGCAAGCGAACGGTCAAGGTCGTTGCGTGAGACGGGTGGAAGATCCAGATATATGTACGCTGTGTGTACTCCTGCAGTGTTTGTCAGGCATGATGAGGAGTCCACGTGTCTATTTTGCTAATGCGGCGAGTGACATTGTCGTTTCCGTCCTGATAGCCCCAAAGGGCGTGCCTGGAAGAAATGCGAGGAAAGAACGGGCCAAAACGAGGGAAACAACTTGGTTTTATTTTGGGCACTGTTCACTATACACGTTTTACTGACTTCCGGGCGGCACGGCCTCGACCTGATGACCACGCAAAGCGACACGATAAATCTAGCACTGCGGCGACAAGCACGCAAGGCCCCATCGGATTAGAAGGCAGCTTAGCTTCTGTCTGTGCGGCGATCACAGACTCGAACTGTCGTTTCATTTCGCTTTGTTCTTATCCATCAGTGCGAGAATACGGGCTTTTTTGGCTGAGTAGCAAAACTGAAAGAAACTACACAACGAAAGAATGGTTTTACGATTAATATTTACAGCATGAACAGAAATTGCGCGACGTTCCAACGGCGCATGCGGGTTATAACCGAGTAGGAAATTCGGGTCACGGATGACGCACAGGAAGCCCCCGTATCCCTGGTGGCAGTCGCAGAACGTAGTTTGCGTTGAACGAAACAGGCTAACATCGACACTAGCTGTCTTATCATCCCTCGTTCTTCATTGTGTAATACGACGTTAAGGAAAAGGAATGCTTACGTAAGAAAACTGTTGGCCGACCGTGACTTTCACAATTGCGGCATTTAAAAAGAGCAGCTGTTTATACTCTTACGACACGCTCACTTCGATTAACTCCCTCATTAACTTCATGCATGCCAGCCGATCTATGCAGCTACATAAATATTTGTGCACTCTCCTGTTACTCCAGAAAAATCCAAATTCATCCGTGTTTTGGGAAGCGATGCGCCGTTATGGCCAGTATAAGAGCCACTGTTAAATTCTACACACAAAAAGTCACAAATTAATAAGACACGATACTCCCATTCCGCTTATTCACTGTTTTTTTTTCTGTCTGTTAACTGCCTTGTGTTGTGCATCAGCATTATCGCACTGCATTACTGCCTTACAGCAGCGATAAGTTCGTTCGCTCTCATCCCTTACAAAAATAAATTTAGACAGTCTATAGTCATTCCAAGCCCACTTTCAGACAGTCCTATAGACTGTCTAAACATATTTTTGTAAGAAATATCTTCCTAACTGTTATTAATATTATTATTACTACTAATAGTATTATTTACGCAAACACAACGAAGTAAACAATACAAAAAGGAACTAGCTTGGGAGCAGGCTAACAGTTACCACCTATAGAGCTAGAACGCCTACCAAATCTTTAGAGAGGAAAAAAATAAAATTATCCAAGAAAGCTAGCAAAAAAGAGCAAAGAAATAAGCAAATGAACAGAAAGCATGGTAAGAAGTACAGTAGGAACATGGAAAAACGAAAACGAAAGCACATTCTAGAAACATTTTCTAGAAAGGGCAGGCGAAGTCAGTTTTCAGGCATAAACGGGGGGGGGGGGGGTATAAGGCATGAACAGGGCATGACAGACCGGTTCACGCGGGAACCACACCCACTCAAAAACAGGGAATGGTCGAGTGTCATACGGACCTAAAGTTTTTTAAAGACTATACTCCTTTTGCAGTGGTTGGTCGCCTATCGACCTTTTTCTTCGTTACTGGTGCGCAAATCACAGCGCGGCATTATTCCATGCTCGATTAAATGGATATTTACACAAGATCTAATGTGAGGCGCATTACGCCAAGACTGAGTTAGCATGAAATATTGTCAACTAACTGCGTCCATCTTTATGGCTGTTTAAGATCGCAGTTATGCGAAGTTTCATTTGCATGCAGGATCTTCATAATGATCGTGTCAGTGCTGTCTATAGCCTTGAATAACAAGTAGCATCTCAATATTAATGAGAACTAACAGACAATAATGCCAAGGAAAGTATAGGGGACGTTATTAGTAGTAAATGTAATGTAAATGGGAAGAAAGATAAGTGGACGAGATAATAGCTTGCCACGGGCAGGGACCGAACCTCCGACCTTCGAATAACGCGTCCGATGCTCTACCAACTGAGCTACCACGGCGGCCATTCCCCCGTCCACTTTATGGGGTATATGTGTGTATTTAAAACGTGGGAGCGTCAGTCAGCGCCGCCAGTAGCCATGACGGCGAGTGTGGAACACTCTTTTTCTGCCTGTTGGCGTCACATAGCACGTGAACTTATTCGAGCTGGCAGCTGACTAATAATCCCTCGCATACTACCTGAAGGCATCAAGTCTGCCAGAACAAGACCCTCGCTATGAATGAAAGAAACAAGTGGAAACATTAAGGGCTACGAGTATGTGACGCCAACAGGCAGAAAAAGAGTGTTCCACACTCGCCGTCATGGCTACTGGCGGCGCTGACTGATGCTCCCACGTTTAAATACACATATATACCCCATAAAGTGAACGGGGGGATGGCCGCCGCGGTAGCTTAGGTGGTAGAGCATCGGACGCGTTATTCGAAGGTCGCAGGTTCGGTCCCTGCCCGTGCCAAGCTATCTTTTCGTCCACTTTTCTTTCTTCACATTTACATTACATTTACTACTAATAACGTCCCCTATACTTTCCTTGGCATTATTGTCTGTTAGTTCTCATTAATATTGTGTGTAACAAAGAAAAACGATCCCTTAAAAGTTTCCACTTCTTTCCTTCATAAGTAGCATCTGAGTGTCTTAGGCCTGCATTCCTTCGATAACTGAGAGTGGAACGTCTTAGTGTCGTGCAAGTGGCTAACAAATTGCAAAGTTTGCCATAAATGTCTGTTTAGCGATTCCCTTACTAAGAATGCTCACACGCACATACAGGCAAACAGGATGAGATTTAACATGACCGAGAACCCCCGATATCATAATAAGCTTCATTGCAGCATGGAGCGAGCGCTCGCTGCGTCTCTTTTGCCTTTCATCGATTGAGTCTCCAATACTTCAGATTACGTGACTTTCAGCATTAGGTACGCGCGTATAGCCACCAGTAACTCGTGCTGGCTTTTTGCCGTTGCACCCGCGCAGCCAACCGCTCCCATCCGGCGCGTGAGCTCAGTATAAGCACTCTACAGGACGGGCAGCTATGCGCAGCAACGGTCTGGCTGGAAGAGGGGACAGGTGCTCCTCTTCCTCCGTGCGCATGTTACTTGGCTTCTAGCACTGAGCTGGCAGGAACGCGGCACCTGTCAAGGCACCATCCCTCTCGGCTCTTATACTCTCGCTCTGCCGTGCAGACCGAAACACCACGGGTGCGCACAATCTGATCTAATTGAGGTCTTGACTTCTAGCATTCCGTCAGTGTGGATTCGTGGTAACCTGGCCCTCCTGAAAAGCCGACGCCCCTGCGCGGATAGTGCCGACTAGGGATGGCGGATATCGGTATTCCCTTCAACCTGTAGTGTGCACAATTTTAAACATCTGCTATAGAGGCTTGACGCACACAGCGTGTTACTTCAACTGCCTTGAAACGCAATGTGCCCATTTGTACCTGCTTTCTGAGTGGCCAACAGCGCCCACCTATATACATTAGGCTGCGTATTACTGCAGAGGATAACGCTGTTGATGGCACTACCATGTTCGATGAGCCGCTTGACGTGCCCAACAGCATGATCGACGCGAAATTTAGAATGTATCGTTCACCCGGAATGAAGGTAACCTATAATCACTCGTATATTTCGAGCCTAAGAGATGATTATTTTTGTACAGAAATAGATGATGACTAACATCAGAATAAACAGGCAAGTAATTATACGTTAACTCAGACGAAATACTGAAATATGCGCGGATAAACATATTACCGGATTCTCCGTTTTTCAATAAGAATATGAAGCGTCTGGGGATAAAGTTTTATATAAAACATGCGCCACACCTGATACTATAGCGATGGCGACTGGCCAGTAAGGAAAACCCTTACGAACAAATATTTGTGTGAATTCGCAACGCTGGCGTTAATGGAAGAAAGCGAGGGCTTTAATAAAAGCACTTAAGAGACGACGTCTTCACGGACTACTTGGAATTCAGCACACGGAACACTCAAATAACACGCAAGAGGGCTTTTCTTTGCCCTAAATTATAGATTTCTGGAAACTTCGAGAAGAAGAGGGCCAAGTGAGTGTGCTACGCAAAAACGCGCTCAATGTGGAAAGGTGATCGTATAAATATCCAGGTAATTATGCTTTAGTACACTGGCAGGCTTACTGGCAAAATTACTTACGCCTTTTTATTTCTTTTTTTGCAATTACCCGTCTTCGTTCGCTTCATTCGTGTTTATAACATGTGACATATTAGACTCATAATGAGCTGTTCTATTTTAAGAAACAGAACGTCTGAGGGCACTGTGAATAGCGGTGTGCGTCGGTATATCTGGCGTTGTTGGCTATATAAAACTTGACGAACTTACGCGAGAAATTATAGAAAAAATTCTGTTCCTCTGTGTGGAGAAGGTAGTGTTAATATATATATATATATATATATATATATATATATATATATATATTATATATATATATATATAATATTGTAAGCACATTTATCGTACTTCATCGTTCTCACTTGTACATAACCATCATCATCGCCATTGGGTTGGTTGGTTGGCGTTCTGAGCCGAGGCAGACATCGCGGAATAAACGCTGCTGCTGGCCCTGCCTGGTGAAGTCTTCCTGCGTCTTTCAATATATATATATATATATATATATATATATATATATATATATATATATATATATATATATATATATATATATATATATATATATATATATATATATATATATATGCTCCCCTTCATAATCTGTTGTCTTGGTCTACAGTTCGCTCTCCACGTATATTGTGCGTCTACTCATGGAGCCCGGTATGGCGCTAAAGTATTTCCAGGGCTCCGGCGAAGCGCCTGCATTAGTAGAAGCAGATTTCATTCTGTAGCAATTTTGAACGAAGAAGAGTGCGACTTGTTTACAATGCAGCATTACGAGCTTCCCGAAGCCGATGTTACAAAAGTTTACAAAGGCAGCCTGCGTGCGTTTTGCTGGTAGCAGTAGTTCCGGTAAAGTAAAGTATAGGAGAGTCGACACATTAGATGAAACTGTACAGCACCTAAAGTGGGTAGCGTGTACCATCTCGAAACCTGCCGAAATTGGCAGAAAAAGTGACAATGGCGCGCTAAGGTCTTCGCACATAGAAAACAGACCTCAACTTCAGCACTGGTTCGTTACCGACTATGCGGGCTTCCGAAATATGTTTACATATTGACACATATCGAAGTCTCAAGAGGCTTTGTGAGGACACCAGTTTGTCATGCATTCCAAAATATTGCTGTTAGCGCAAAGAGTAAACACTTCGTTAAGTGTTTTTTTTTAATTTTAATACAAGTTTTCAACTACTTATTGGCATTTTTTTGTGTTGAGTTACTGGATTATGCACTCTACGTATCTATGCAGCCAGGGCCTGTCAGGATTGCGTCGTGAGCCTGAAGCGTTGTCAAAGTGCAGAAAAAAGACAATTTTTTGTTGGTCGCGCCCTTTACAACATTTAGAGTCACAAATGGAAGTATTTTCCTGTGTACTGTGAGTGTGTATTAATGCGTATTTTTATTCAATAAATACTTATGGTACTATTTGCCTTTCATTTGAAACGAAAATGAGGGTATAATGCATCGGAAGTGCTAACATTAGAATAGACAATCGAGCCCGAATTTCTTCAATTTGTGGTTAAGTGGTGCATCAGGAGAGATGAACATAAACGAGTAGCTGCATCAAACACAACTAAAATACGGCCATCAAGAGACAATGTGTTTCGTTGTTTCTATCCCGCATTTCACGATAAATTTAGAAGACTTGAAAGCTCCCCTATATCCATCAAGTTAGGAGGCAACCCTGTCGGTGGAATATATCATTCTAGGGGGTGTCCTTTTTGCAGAATACGGATTTCCAGCATAAAAAAAAAATTGCGGAGCCTCAACATTCATACATGTACGGATTACCAACGAAGCTGTATTCGTGTTTTTGCCGTAGACGCCTGTCCAATCGCTTATACGGGCGTGAGTAAGAGCAGATGGTGAAGTTCTTCTTTGGACTCATGCCTTATCCGCCTTTGCAGGGTCTTGCTTTTGCTGTATGCATTGATACTTCATATCTCTCCGCCTTTTCATGTTTTTTCTGCAGAGTAAGTGCCCTGTGCCGCCTTGGTGTGTTTGTCCGCATTTCTTCTGTTTTTTTTTTCTGCTGCGTTACGCGCTCCGCAGCTGCGCAGTGTTATTTTCGCTCTATATCTCTGTTGTGCATTTTATCTACATAGGGACGCGACATGTACACACCCTCCCCGCTTCCCCGAAAACTCTAGGGCTAGATGTAAATAAATAAACAAATAAGTGGATCAATCAATAAATAAATGAGTGAAAAAATAAATAGCATCCCATGACCGGCAAATCGGCGCTTATGTTTGGGAGAGAAGCAGAATATCAAGAATTGGAAGAAGAGGTTGGAGTAAGCGCGTGCCGGTTCATGATTATGGTAATTTTTGTTCGCGACTAATGGGGAATTCCCCGGGCTTACACATCTCCGCTTTTGGAAATTATAGACAGTCTGCACTAAGTCGCGCAATTCTGGGTCATAGCGGAACAGGTGACCTGCAAGCTATGGCCGCCTTGGCTAAGTTTAATGCTAGGTTTATCGATATATTGCTATATAATGCTAGGTATTGGCAAGATCTACTAAGTTTCTCTATTTCCCAAGTTCCATCAGTCTCAACCGGCTGTTTCTCTCCAGTCTGTCCCCCAACTCAACCAAATCTCTGCATTAAGACATGCGCAGTGTCGTTGCCAGCTGTTTCAGCGAGTCCGTAGTAGCTAGCAGTGGCTGGTGCAAGCCGGGACTGGCTACGAGATTATTTTATTATTATTATTCTTATTCTTATTATTATTATTATTATTATTATTATTATTATTATTATTATTATTATTATTATTATTATTATTATTATTATTATTGTGATTGAAGGAAGAATGAGACGCCTAATTTCTGCAGCCCAATAGGGAGCACGGCGCAGCGTCCCTAGTGTTTTTTTCGGAGTTTATTTTTCTTGAAATTCAGAGTTCTACGTTTTCGTCTCTGTTTATTTATATTTGTATTTTTCTTTCTCTATATGTTTCATTCTCTTTCTCTCTCTTAGATCCCTTTAATTCTTTCTCTCTCTTTCTCTGTTGCTCGCTTACCATTTCTTTCTATTTCTCTCTCTCTATTTGATTCTCTTTCTTCATCTCTTTCTTGTACTTACCAAAAAACTATGGTCACAGGAACAATGTGAGCTCAACTTTCGACTGATTTATTGCAACATGGTTCACAGGCTGTATGACAAATATGTTCCTGCGCAAAGTGCCAAACAACATACCTTCACGCATCAGATCACCGTCAACGCACTTCCTTAAAGAACGGCTTTCCGCAGGGAAGAGGGAATGGACGTGTCGCTGATGCACGAATCCCCCAATTTCCTGATATGGGTGGTTTCCAGTAATTATCGCGCGGCCGTAACTTCGCTTCTGCCAAGAATCCTATTCTTGTCAAGCCGTGGCTGACAATGATGTGCACGGCAATGCGCATGCAAATGTGCTCCAGCCTCAGCTTTTCAAGACAGCTCATGTTCCGTCGCCTGCTCATTCACGCAGCGTCCTGTCTGGCCGACACATGCCATGCCGCGGGATAGCGGAAGCATGTATACTACACCTGTAGCACATTTTGCATATGGCTTGGAGTGTTTTTTTTGAACAACCACGCTTCTTGCTACTATCAGATAGTATGCGCGGACACAAGTGAGCGAGCTTCCGAGGTGCCAAGCACAAGACAGCTCCCCCTTGCCTGTTAGCCACTTTTTGCAGGCTTTGCGACACACGGTGTGTCTTTCTGCTGCTCCGTGAAGAGGTTCGTGTGGTGAGCCACCCAGCAAAACACAAGCAGTACGTTATCGTACGCTAAACAAGGTATATATCAAGGAACAATGGCCAAATCTATACGCAACTTTAAAGCAATGCGTAACCAAGAAGCATGAAGCCAGAGATAATCACGCCAGGGAAAGCATAGGGGTTTTACTTGTAGTTTGTTATTGAATGGCAGCCATTGCCAAATAAATGTATACTGAATTATAGTACGGGATAAAATAAGTCTTCGCCGATGGGGACTCAGCCCACAACTTTCATTTTACGCGTGTGATGCACTAGCCATTGCGCAATTGTTTTCGTTATTTTGAGTATGTGCTACTGTGAGAGTGTTTGCCACCGCTCGTAAGGAATGTGGAGCATACTCTTTTTGTCGCATATTGCCAAGTACCACGTGATCGTGTAGGATTTCGTTGCCGCTGCTGGCTCGGCCCGCGCTAGTGGTTCGTTCTCTGAATGGTGCACTTTAAATGTTGTTCTAGGTAGGTAATAAACTTTATTTAGAGTCGAACGAGGAATCACTGACCCGGGCTAGGCCTCCAGGAGGCGTCGTCCGGGGAACATCGTGCGATGTCCTCGGCGATAGCCCTGGCTCGCTGGACAGCCCAGATTTGGTCCACTAGATGTGGGCTGAGAAGGGCGGCTCGCGACCGCTCAGCCAGTCGTCCTGGGGTACACATTCTCTCGCCCGGGTAGTGGCGGCGAATACCGCATTCTTCTGCGACGACGATAAGAGACCCCGAAGCCTTACAGGACTGCTAGGACATCATGGTCACGTACCACGAGATCCTCAGCCACTACAGGAAGACGCGACAACTATATCCACCACCCCACAAGCAGCTAGAGAGGTCTCAGGCTGTCTGACCTGAGACGTCTGCAAGCTGACACATTCGAAAATTCCCGGCGTCTGAACAGATTGTGTCCGTCGCTCCGCCCGTAACCCGGCTCTCCGTGGTGCAGGCACGAGACAGCCTACATGGCACACATACTTTGGAAATGTTGTTCTATTGTGTTGTAATTACTACATTAAAAAGAAGAATTCCGCGAATGTTGCACTAAGTTGCGCAAAGCTTCCAAGGCGAAGCTGGTTGATCCTGAGCTCGTTGCTCTGGAGCACGGTAATCACAGCGCCAGCGGTGTATGAATCCTGCGTGCTTTGCCGAAGAAGCGGCAGCCAAGAGACGGCGACGAGCGGATTTGGAATACGTGAAAAGCTTGCCACTCTGAATGCGTTGAAAACGCTGTCCCTGAGCCGGGGTGTAAGAAACTGTGGCGGTTGCTATAGCGACGGCTCGGAGCCGGTTGCTCCTCGGCGCGGCGGTGGCTTGGCTATTTCAAGCACAGGTGGCACGCAGCTATGGTAGTTGCTGTGAAAATGGCGCAGCAGGGGTATTTTGGTTAACGGACGTCTTGTTGCCAGCTTTAACACCTTCGCTGTTAAAATGATGAATAACGTCCCGACGCTTTTGATCGTTCATTATCTCTTGGCTTGATATGTTTGGGTCTAAAGAAAACGGGCTCCCCGATTATATTCCTTTCTAGCCAAGGTGTCCGGTTTAAAATTTGTGAGCCATGTTTTGTCGATATCATGACATTTAAATATGGGTGCTGGATGCTTTTAACGCATCATTGTTTAGCTGAAGATACTAACGTCTTTCGAATCTAAGTAGTGTTACGGGTGGGTATTTGGATCCATCCCACCGCTGCAACCAGTTGTTACGAGCGGGGTCGTTGGCCAACGCGGACTTAGGGGGTAGCGTGGAGCTGAGCACCGGGGAGTCGTACCGCAGGCCCAGGGATGTCCAGAACAGCAGGAAGCCGAGGCAGAGAGACCGGCCTTGAGGAAAACTTAACAGACGTTTATTTACATCATAGAGGACAGGATCACCAGAACGACATCTAGTCCGATCGATCCGACCTGAGCAGACGCTCTGCTGCTCCTTAAATACGCTTCCTTCCCAAGATAGGGAAACTCCTTAATTCGAAATGTCCAATCACAAACGTGCATGCCTTTGGAGGGTCCGTCTCTTCGACACATAGGTCACCGCCCCCAGGATAACAATGCCAGGGACCACTGCACTCTCACTCTCCACGTGCGACCAGTTCGGGGGCAATGTCACTTTGGGGAAACGAAAATCTTTTTACGAACAAAGGCACCAGCTTTAACCAAAAACAAGCTCGTTGCAAACACGTGTTCCACGGAGGAGACCCGCGCGTAGCTGCCAGCTTCCCGCCGAAGCGCTCAGTTCAGGGAAAAGACAGCAGGTGTAGGTGTCTAATCCGTTCTCCGAAATGAGGGGGGGGAGCCCAAGAAGCAGGAAAACTCGTTTGGAGACAGCTGGCCCAGGACCTTCGTATCTGCTCTGTAACAGCTTCCCCGGCGGCAGGCCGAGACCTCGACGTACAAAGGTCAATCACCTTTGTGGGGAGAGGTCGATGAAGACAATGCCGGTGTACCGAAGCCGTGCACACCCCGATGCTGCTCTGCTGCATTCCTCTGCCACCTCCTGTGATCTCGAACATCTGGTAGCGTCGTCCAA
Organism: Rhipicephalus sanguineus; assembly: GCF_013339695.2. Lineage (NCBI taxonomy): Eukaryota > Metazoa > Arthropoda > Arachnida > Ixodida > Ixodidae > Rhipicephalus > Rhipicephalus sanguineus. Next base: position 84,544,590 of record NC_051178.1, read on the forward strand.
ATTCGGAGAAAAGCTTCTTGCTCTGCTGGCCAACATTCTTTCTTGAAAGACAGCACCTGTGTCAACCACGCGAGAACCACAACCGCCAAGCAGGCAAGCGCCCGTACTCTCTCCCTGAGACCCACCAGGCTTTTATTCCAAACAAAATGACCTGTTCTCAATTACAATAGCAGCAGCAATTCCAACAACCCAACCTGAAGTAGGCTGCTCAAATCCACAAACACATGTCGTGATGAAGCACGACCACAACAACAACAAAAAAAGGCAATTGTAAACCTGCCACAAAAAAAAAATGAACCAAAATATCCAAGCCAGAGTATCCGACACCATCAAGTTCCCTAAATTGCAAACAACGCTACCCTTTGGCTAAAACGCTTTCGCTCATTAAGCTTGGCAAATGAGTACTACATTAAGAAAACAAAGTATCCAAAAAGTCTACTGCTAAGGTAAGGAGGAAAGAAAATTTTACAAAACATAGCGGCATTCCTTCTTCATCAGCCGGCGACCCAAACATTAGCAAAAAAAAATCATTTCCAAAATTGAATACAAGATAAATTCTTAGTATTCAACGTTACACTGTGCTTATCCGCATACGGAGCCCTTTCAGACGAGCTCTGGGTAGACGCGCATTCCACAGATTTCGAGGGGTCCGGTCCCGACAAAGAAACAAAGAATAAACCTGTCCGACGCGCTCAGTAGCGGCGACTTTTGACCCGCGGCCTCTCGATTCTGACAAAGGGCATCGCTTGCCCATTGTGCCCCTCCGGGCTAAGCCGTCAGCCTTTAGCCACGGTGGGGGACAGTCTCTGTCATGATTCCGGCGTACGCGACACCTCGCTGTTCTCCTGCCTCTACTTGGCAGTGAAAACGATGAGATCAGGTGGTGACTTTGGCGTCTGAATTTCACTGAAATTCGTTTTTTCGCGACGCGCCTCACGTCCGATCTAGATTTCCGCGGGACTCTCAACTTGGAACTTGTCCTAGCACGCCTTTTCGGGATTTCAAACCTAGCCTTTAACTTGGCGTCTCGAGAGATGCGGTCGTCGCGTCGAGCTAGCGCTTTAGCACGCTTACCGTCACTGGTCTCTTTTGCCTTCGCCTTTCGTTTGCGCCGGCGCCTTTTTCTCACCGAACGGTTCGCAGCGCTCATAGTCTCGGCACTAGTACTCTCAAGTGCGCTGCCTTCGACATTCGCTGCCGAAACTTTAGGCGGCTGAACTGACTTGTACTCTGGGCCGTTGTTGGGTATCTCTGAGTCTGACCTAACGGTAATCCCGACACTCTCTAAGTCAGCTAGCTCGCCCTGAGATGTCTCTTCAGTTTCGGGTGTTCTATCGCTGTCGTGGATAGCCCCTTCTCTCTGGCCTTCGAAGTCGGCCTCCTGCTCTTCGCGCGTTTGACGCTCTTCAAACTGACGCGCTTTGCGTAGCGCCTCACACTCTTGCGCCACGCGAAGTGCTTCTTGCTCTCGCGCTCTCTGGCGCGCTTCCTCATCTAGCGCTTTTCGACGCGCTTCATCCTCACGCGCCTTGCGGAGCACCTCAGCCTCTTGCGCCACGCGAAGCGCTTCTTCCTCTTTCGTCTTGCGTAGCGCTTCGTCCTCACGTGCTTTGAGACGGTCCTCAATTTCTAGCGCTTTACGGCGTGCGTCATCCTCAAGCGCTTCAGCTCTATCTTTGTTGCCTCGACTTTCGCAGTCAGCAGGACCTGAAACACCTAAGTGGCGCAACAAGGCATCTTTGGCCTTATCAAAGTCTTGCGCTTCCTCCGTGGATAAGCGCTCCAAAACGCATGCAATTTGGCGCGGCAGCAACGTGACAAGCCTCTCCAACCAAAGGTCTCGGCTAACACCACATCTTCGCAGACCTTTTCAAACTTAACGAGAAAAGACACAATGTCCTCGTCTATCTCGAAAATCTTGAGTTGACATTGTGCCAGTTGCCACTGAATCGCCTGAATTTCACGATCAAGTGTTTTCATTTTGAGATCATGTTCTCGCTCCCGAGCCTGCCTCTCTTCGCCGCCTTTCGCGTTCCTCTGCCCCCCGCCTTTCACGCCGTTCGCGTTCCTCTGCCTCTCGCTTTTCGTGCTTCACCCTCTCATTTCTTTCCTCCTCAATCAGCTCTAGACACTCTTAGAGCTCGTTGTCGTCTGCCTCAAGGTTCTCAATAGCCTCGATAATCTCTGGCTTTTTCATTTGTTCTCGAACATCCAAACCCAGACTTTTAGCTAACTCAAGCAAAAGCGGTTTTTTCAGTGCCTTCAGATTCATGGTTGCTGCAAGTGCTGCTAACTTCACTACTACTAAGACGCTATGTTCCTATGCACAGGTCAACGTAGAGTAGCTACCCAAAATTACCACCTTTCATACAAAACTCGAGATAAAGCCTGGTAAAATCTCAGTGAATGAAAGTCAAGCACTCACCACACCCTGCAGCCATGATCTCGGCGGAGACGATCCCGATGCTGGCACGAGCTTGTTGCGACTTGTCGTGAGTAGAATCCCGTCGCGGCCATCCAGTTGTTACGGGTGGGTATTTGGATCCATCCCACCGCTGCAACCAGTTGTTGCGAGCGGGGTCGTTGGCCGACGCAGACTCAGGGGGTAGCGTGGAGCTGAGCGCCGGGGAGTCGTACCGCAGGCCCAGGGATGTCCAGAACAGCAGGAAGCCGAGGCAGAGAGACCGGCGTTGAGGAAAACTTAACAGACGTTTATTTACATCATAGAGGACAGGATCACCAGAACGACATCTAGTCCGATCGATCCGACCCGAGCAGACGCTCTGCTGCTCCTTAAATACGCTTCCTTCCCAAGATAGGGAAACTCCTTAATTGGAAATGTCCAATCACAAACGTGCATTACTTTGGAGCTGCATAACTAGCAAACGTCCAATCGCAAACGTGCATGCCTTTGGAGGGTCCGTCTCTTCGACACATAGGTCACCGCCCCCAGGATAACAATGCCAGGGACCACTGCACTCTCACTCTCCACGTCCGACCAGTTCGGAAGAAAGGGGGGCAATGTCACTTCGGGGAAACGAAAATCCTTTTACGAACAAAGGCACCAGCTTTAACCAAAAACAAGCTCGTTGCAAACGCGTGTTCCACGGAGGAGACCCGCGCGTAGCTGCCAGCTTCCCGCCGAAGCGCTCAGTTCAGGGAAAAGACAGCAGGTGTAGGTGTCTAATCCGTTCTCCGAAATGAGGGGGGGGGGAGTCCAAGAAGCAGGAAAACTCGTTTGGAGACAGCTGGCCCAGGACCTTCGTATCTGCTTTGTAACAGTAGTTATATGTTGGCGGTCATTAGTGACTAACTCCTAGCAAACTTGCCATCAAGGGCGAATACTGAATAAACGCCTTTATTGGTCACTGTTATTTCGTCACTCATCATACGCCATGCGTCATACGTTGCGCGTAGTTTGTCGCTTATTCTTGGAAAATGTCGTATTTTCACGTTGCAAGCACCATGCCATCAGTATCACTCTGAATGTTCACTGTGACCCCGACTGTGCAACAGCGACACTGGCGAGCTCGTGATCCTTACTTTTGGGAAAAGTCATTCAAGAGCGTTAAAAACATTGCCGTAATGTCGTAGATGCTCCGCTGGAGTCTTGAAACTAGTTTGGTGCAATGTTGGACTGCTGGAACAGCTCGCTGAGCAGCAGTTTTTCAGTGTGGCCAAAGCCACACCGATGGTTCGACGTGGGCTTCGCATCATCGAAGGCATTCTTGCCTTTATTCGGCTCGTCGGTGTGGTCCAGGACAGCATCTTGTGTGAACCTTGCTGAGAGGGTCCACTTCAGCTGGACACTTTGAACGCAGACCACTGGAGGCTAATCAGCTCCTACGTGATGCTCGGCGATGTCGCACAGTTATTTAAGTGCGTGCGTCACGATCAGTGACAACAGTATACTGCCCCAAATAGTTAGTGAACGCTGGAACCGGCATTTAGTCTTGAACAGTCGCTCTAGTTTACAAATATGTGTCATTGAACTGTACTTCTTTCTTATAGGAATTAAAACAACTCCAGGCGTGACTTCACCGTGATTTACTGACAATTGTGAGGGTAGGGGGTGCATCGCATTTGAAGATGGGCAAAAAGAAGGGAAAGCTTCATCGCCGTAAACGTCTCTGTCATGGAATTAAACGCGCTGCTTAAAGTCAACAGCTGCTGACAGTAGAGCATAAAAAAGAAGAAAAAAGAACATCCGAGTTGCAAACGAACAATAGGGCGCCATTGAGGGTCCCACCTACTGGATTATGCGATGCCTTGGTGTTTAATTACTGGTGGGAGGGCCCAACATGTTTTTCTATGAGAGTCGTACGTGAAGCAAACTTTGCCACAGCAGAGAGATTGAGAGCTGCATGTGAAAGTCGGAGGAGAGAAGAGATGTCAGTATGTACCAAGGGTTGAAGGTGCATACGTGAGAGCTTTGTAAAGTGAGTTATCACTCTCTAGTTCATTTTTTCCTTCGAGAATACGTAAGCGATGTTCGATTTTCATATACGCATCAAGTCCTGCTCTCGGTACAAACAGCCCGCATAACAAATTTTCAGAATTCTACCCTATGGCCAATGAATTACGTGGAATCCTGCAAGGTCGAGGCAGGGTTATTAAATTGCCACCAACTCGTTTTTAGCGTTATGCTACAAGGATGACCACATAGATTTCTCTAAAAGAAAGGTTTTTGTTTCTGCGGAATAACACTTTCTCTGTGCTGCGAAATTCTTCAGAACAGCTTTGCCAAATTCAGTGCCATCTTCCTCATGCAGTCGATTGATTTGCCTTCAAGCTCCCAACCGCTTCCTTCCTGGTTAGGTAAAATGCCGGCAAAGACGGGATATTCCCGATATCTAACGCTTCATCTGTTTCGTTTCGCTGTTCGGAGGACTCAAAGCTGACTATCCTACAGAGTAAAAAAATACGAAAGCAGCTGAAGAATTCTTATATATAAATGTGAAAGCGTTAAGTTTCCCTGAATCTTGCACCTGAAGCGTGTTGCATTGCCGACAAAGCGAAAGTCCGAGAGCTCGCAGCGCCATGTAGACAATTGGCCTCCATGTGGAGCCCAACCACGTCCATAGCCTCACCGTCACTGTAACCTGTTGCAATCCCGGTTACAAATGGTTGCGCAATAAAACCGCGCGTAGCGGTAAGCGTGCTAGGCCGTGAAGCGGTTCCTGAGGCGGTTAGGCGGAGATTCTAATTACCACCGTACCATTTTTCTTTAGTAAAGATGTCTTAATTTTTGTGCCATTTTCTGCCACGGCTTTCTGACTATGGTGGGGTTGAGCAACGTGGAATGTAACGCTTCATATTCGTTTTATATTAAAAACATAACAAGACACCGACCATAGAGTACATCACTTTTGTAATAATGAGCATTTCCTCTAGGCTGTAGTATTCGGCGTAGTGAAGCGGCTATACGCTAGATGACGGTTCCATTGTTGAAATTTACGATGGAACCTGAGAAACATCATACACCCATGTTTTCTTTTATCATAATAATCGGTTTCCACGCTGATATTGAGGTAAGCACAGTAAGCGAGTCCGCCTCTTCGCTTGGCAGGAAATTTGTTGCGTCGGACGAAGATATCAGGGCACCTAAAAGAGTATTTGCATTATTTAAACACGATCTGTCTGGGAAACACAATGATATGCTTCCGATACGGTCAGATGCGAAGATTGTGATTCCTCTATAACTTATTTTCAATGAACCGGAAAAGTCATTGACTGTGCATATGGCGATGCGTATCCTGCATTGCTGCACAGAGGCCATATGTAAAAATGCAACTAACAACAATAGCAAAACGAGCACATGTAGCCATGTAGCGTCAGGTGTCGCTTCATATTGGAACTCATTCTGCATCCCTATTACTGGAGTTTGCCTATATCAGTGCTGGCACGTGGCTGGACGTTGTATAGTGTTATTTACAGCATGTACAGCGTTCGTGTAAGTGCATTTTAATTGAACTATAGTGTTATCTGACGCGACTGTATTTTGTGTTTTTTTTTTTCGTGTTCTGTGAATGGACTGACATGGACTCTGCCTAGCTGCTCTTTTATGTACTGTTTCATTTCATCGCTGTGATTTTAAGTATCCAATAATCCGCGAAAAGGAGTATCTGGCACTATACAAGAGCGCCAACATCTACTAAACACCATACAACAAAAAAATTTGTGTGTAAGTGCATGATCACTTATTGTTGCTCTTTTTGCTATCACAGAGGTTACTTTGCTCAGGAAAAACGTTCATCACCTAATCTGTAAAGTAAAGCCCAAGCCATAATATCAAGGTGATGTTTCTTTTTTTTTCGAGCTAGTTATTCAATACGATGGCATGTATATTTCGTGATGTCACAACCGAAAGCTTCCGCTCTCTACTCACGCTTGCGCTATGCGCGTTCCGAAATGGAGCTTTATTGTGTCTGGAGGTTTGAAGATAACGTTGCTGACATGCGAAAGGTCGTGTTTCTGGCTGCCGCGCTGGTCTAACATAGAGGCTGCAGTCACTGTAGCGGGTCGCTGTGGACAGCTCCAGTGACATTAAGCGGAGCTTGCGAGGAGGCACACGCGTCGCTCCGTGTACACACCTCCCGCTTGGGAGCTCTGCGCATGCGCAGGGGCGTCCCTTCTCGGCCACTCGGCGCAATGGCCGATAAACCGGCTCAGCAATAATTCCCTAATCGGATCAGCATTACGCGAACGTCATCGTGCGGCCCTCACCAGAGGTATCCGCGAGCTTCGCCCTCAACGGCTGGAACCCACATTCCTTGAGTGACTATGTACTAAACACGCGAAGTCCAACTCATCCACTCCAGCAGTCTTACATGGTTTAGGCATCTCACTATATCCAACAGATGTTTATTCCAAAAGAGTTTCTTGTTATTTTGTTTCTAGCCTATATCTTACAGGCCTGGAATAGGTTCGATTTGGGCATCAGACGCGTAGTACTTCAGCTAATGCACAGGCTGTTCGGATCTCCGATCGCTACATAGACAGACGCCGCGTAGCCTTCCACTCCGTGGTTCCTTGCGTGCTCGTCGCTGTAGCGCTTGATTTATCGTGTCGCCTTGCGTGGTTATCAGGTCGAGGCCGTGCCGCGAGACAGTGAGAAGTACACAGCGAGCACGGATAATAAGCTAACAAAAACAGCCACCTTCCTTGTTCTACCCAGTTTGTATCTCGCCTTTCTTCCGGACACGCCCTTCGAAGAATGGGAACAGAGAAGACAATCCCATTCGGCGCATTAGCAAAATAGACACGTCGACCGCTTACGATGAGTTACAGAGCAAGGCGGCAGCACGCACATGCGGTTATCCTTCCAGTCTCCTCGCTAAAATACCACTGGCCTGCTTCTGCTTCTCGCTTACGCTGAAGCTTTATGTTATTGTGCTGTACATGTCACATCGAACGATTCAATTAAACGTGCTCCCATATGTATGCGCTATGTTGCATATTTTCCTAGGTATCGCAATTTCATGTGAATGCGACGTACATCACGGCGCAGAACTACTTTTTTTGTGGAAGAATGTTGTACGGTTGACGATTGCAATGTTCGAGCTGATGATACTCGAAGAGCGATTTCAAGTGAAAATCACCCTAAATATCCCGCTTAACGAGCCTCGAAGCTATTCCAAACATTTTACATTATACTGATTCTCAGTGAGAAGGTTTAAAAAACGCCAGGCCTGCGCGGAAACCGCAGCACAGTCACAGCGAAAGCTGGAAGAGCGGCGTTTCTAAAGCCTGTTGGAAGCTTTCTTGGGGCTACAATACAAGTACACTAGAAAGGTACCCACTACGCCATAAATCACAATTTTTGTGAAGATGGGAAGCACCTACTGGGCCATTATTCGTCATTCTGCGGAGAAGTGAGGCACCAGCTACACACGTCTGTAAGGCATTATGTGCACTTTGTTGACGCGACGACTGATGACGAAGAATTATGGCTAAGCCCTTTGTAATGGGTTGGAAGATTTAAACGGCCCACCAGTTATGTAATTTGCATTGGGTGACGCCCGGTCGCTATTTCCCTCTCCCGTCATGCTGTATAACATACGTTACGTGGGAGAGGGACGAGGGGGGCGAAGAACTTAACTGAGACCCCGAGGAAATGAATCATGCGCTTATGGGCTTCCTTGGCAACCAATACAAGTGCAATTGCGTGGAACCCACTACGTTATAAATCATTGTAATTTTACTGAGACCCCGAAGAAATGGATCATGCGCTTATGGGCTTCCTTGGCGACCAATACAAGTGCACTTGCGAGGAACCCAGTACGCTCTAAATAGTTGTAATTTTACTGAGACCCCGAGGAAATGGATCATGCGCTTATGGGCTTCCTTGGCAACCAATACAAGTGCACCTGCGAGGAACCCACTACGCTATAAACCACTGTAATTTTACTGAGGCCCCGAGAGAGAGAGAGAGAGAGAGAGAACTTTTATTTGTGAAGGCCTCAAGGATCATCCTCGTTTGGTGGAGCCCTTAGTTCAGGGCCCCATTGGCTCGCGCCACACAACGTGCCCGCTGGATCAGCCGACGCTGCTCTTGCGGTTCTGAGCTGGTCAGCGCAGTCTCCCAAGAGGATTGTGAGAGTGAAGGAATTGGGCGGCAGCCCGGTGGTTGTGGACATTCCCAGGTGCAGTGATACACCGTAGGCTTCGCTCCACAATAGGGACAGTATGAGGGATATTGTGTGGGGTGGAAGAGATGAAGGATGTAAAGGCAGGGGAATGAATTAGTCTGAAGCTGCCGCCAGGCAACAGCGTCTTCTCGGTTGAGTGATTTGTGTGGTGGTGGGAAGTGCATGCGGCTTTGTCGGTAGTGTTGTAGCGTTTCAGTGTGGTTGAGTGGTGCTGTTGGCGCATCGTCTGGGTTGGACAGCTCTTCCGATGGCGCCCGGTTTGCGAGCTCTCGAGCTGCCGCATTAGCGCGTTCATTGCCATGGAGAGAGGCGTGTCCAGGTGTCCAGACGATACGCACCCTGTGTAACAAAGCGGGGTGTATTGATGTCAGGATAAGGTGTGTGTAGGGTGTGACCATTCCTTTCGCTATGTTCCGACTGGCAGTTTGTGAATCGGTAACCACGGTAATTGGTTCGTCCGGTACTGGTAATTATGAAGCGTGTATAATAGCCAGGGTGACAGCAGCCTCCTCTGCCGTGCCGCTGTCCAGGGTTTTAAGCGTAGCCGATACCGTTACAGAATCGATGTTGTCCACTACGACCAGACACATGGCCCGTTTTTGTGGATATCGGGCCACATCAGTGTAAAGGACTGGTTTGTTAGATGTGCCGTCACCTACGACTCGCATTAGAGCTTTTACTCTTGCTCGTCTCCGGCCTTTATGTCGATCAGGGTGCATATTGCGGGGTATGGGGGCTACTTGAATTTTCCTCCTGATATCAAGTGAAAGATGTTTGGGCTCTTGTTACGGTTTGTTTGGCACGCTGTATCCCAACCGAGAGAGAATGAGACAACCCTGTCTTGTCCGCTGCAGACGTTCAATTTGGCGGTTAAAATGTGCTTCAATTAGTTCATTAACTAGTTAGTGAACCCCAAGTCGTAGAAGGAGCTGCGTGGACGCGTGATTGGGCAGTCCCAGAGCAGCCTTTAGTGATGTGCGGAGAAGGGCGTCCATCCGGCTTGTCTCGGTTTGAGGAAATGGATCATGCGCTTATGGGCTTCCTTGGCAACCAATACAAGTGCACTTGCGAGGAACCCACTACGCTATAAATCATTGTAATTTTACAGCGAAAGCTGCTATGAGATCATTTTACCGGCCGTTTTTGGCGCCGTAGTTGTCCGCCGCCACCGCCGCCGCTGCCGCCGCCGCTGTCCGTAACTAGTATCGCTCGAAATAAGAAAAAAACAAAATAAGAAAACAATTCCAGGATGCAACGAGGTTAAAACCTGGGCCCTCTGCGTGGGAGCCCAGTATTCAACCTCTGAGCCACGCCGGTGCTTGAAACGGTTTTGCAAAAAGGTCCTATACAGGCTTCATGTTGGGAAGGAACCACATTAGCATATGCAATATAGCGTGGTAGAACAGTAAAATAAGCACCAAGCGTCGCACAACGCGAATTCTATAACCAGGCGTCACACAATGCGATTTGCGCAACGAGTAGGTTGTTGAATGCTTCCAACCCATTACACGGGCTCTGCCATAATTCTTCATCGTCATCAGGCACAGCATCAACAAAGTGCGCATAATGCCTTACATGCGTTTAGCAGGTACCAACGCTCTCCGTAGAATGACGAAAAATGGCGCAGTGCCTGCTGCCCTACTTTTCAAAAATTACAATGATTTATAGCGTAGTGGGTTCCTCGCAAGTGCACTTGTATTGTTTGCCAAGGAAGCCCATAAGCGCATGATCCATTTCCTCGGGGTCTGAGTAATGTTCTTCGCCCTCCCTCCCCGTCTCTCTCCCACGTCGACGTATGTTATACAGCATGACGGGAGAGGGGATTAGCGACCGGGCGTCACCCAATGCAAATTACATAACTGGTGGGCCGTTTAAAGATCCCAACCCCTTACAAATGGCTGAGCCATAATTGTTCATCGTCATCAGTCGTCGCGTCAACAAAGTACACATAATGCCTTAAAGACGTGTAGCTGGCGCCTCGCTTCTCCGCAGAATGACGAATAATGGCTTAGTATGTGCTTCCCAACTTTACAAAAATTCTGATTTATGGCGTAGTGGGTACCTTTCTAGTGTACTTGTATTGTAGCCCCAAGAGAGCTTAACGGGCTCTAGAAACGCCGCTCTTCGAGCTTTCGCTGTGACTGTGCTGCGGTTTCAGCGCAGGCCTGGCGTTTTTTTAGAAGTAGGGCAGCAGGCACTGTACCATTTTTCGTCATTCTACGGAGAGCTGTGGTACCTGCTAAACATATGTAAGGCATTATGCGCACTTTGTTGATGCTGTGCCTGATGACGACGAAGAATTATGGCAGAACCCTTTGTAATGGGTTGGAAGCATTCAACAACCTACTCGTTGCGCAATTCGCTTTGTGTGACGCCTGGTTACAGAATTCGCGTTGTGCAACGCTTGGTGCTTATTTTACTCTTCTACCACGCTATATTGCATATGCTAATGTGGTTCCTTCCCGACATGAAGCCTGTAGAGGACCTTTTTGCAAAGCAGTTTCAAGCACCGGCATGGCTCAGAGGTTGAATACTGGGCTTCCACGCAGAGGGCCCAGGTTCAAACCTCGTTCCATGCTGGTGTTTTCTGCCGGGGTCCACCAAGAATTCAGTGACGTATTTCCGTCACGGATAAGACGATGATAAAATGAACGCTAACGGATGAGAAAGAAAAACGCTTAGAAATAGTCCTGCCACCGGGAGTCGAACCTACAGCCTCTCGGTCCAAGGCGATAAGCGCCAGGCGCGCGACCGATTAAGCCACCGATGCAGATGCGCGATACTCCACAAACGCGCCTTACATATCTCACACATTCTCTCTCGCACGGTGCCTTCCTTTGAGGGGGCGGGGCGGCGCCCCCGTCTGTGAGCGGTGAAGAGAACTACAGCGGCATGACTCTTACTAGCGCCGACAGAGAACGATTCGGCGACGACGCATTTAAAGTGTGGCCTCCGAGAAGCCTGCTGGCGCACACTCTAGGAGGCCATGGTTAAAGCGTCTCGATACCAGCGAAAAACACTGGCCGTGCTAGCATCGGGGAGCAGCCCTGCACGCAGTTACGTTCCTTGTCTTTCCCTTCGTGTCAGCGTGTGACGACTAGTTGTCGGAGTAGTGCTGCTTCCACATGCACCAACAGTGTTTCTCCGCCGCCGAATACTTCCAGTGCGATTGCACGGACTGTTAAAACTGCTGTAACAAGCGCTGCAGAAACGCAACGATGTCGACAGGCCAATGTCCTTCCTTGGTGAAGTGCAACAGAGGCCAGCGGGACATGGAACGACTGCGCGAGTTCGCGGCTCAAGCTACGAACCGTTGCCCCCGTGTTGTTGAAGCGGAGTAACCTACGCCTATGCATGAGCACAGGCGTAGGTTACTCTATTCCTCGGGAACGCACACCGTGCCGTTTCTCTCCTTAAATGATGGCGCTTTGAAGAAGGGCATATCTAGCACCATTGTTTATGTGCTTGTTGATGTCATCTTTGCGTGGTATTCACCATAAGCCGTGTCCAGGTTTACGTTAACTTCAGCTACCACAACGGTTAAATAAGGATCGTGGGCGTTAGTCGTCACGACGATGTGCCACTAGGCGTCAACGTTGGTGCAGCCGCGTGAAACGGTGCTATAGCTGCCAAACACCAATACACCAAGCTCTCATACTGTTGTATATCACTACACAATAAGCACTACTGGGAAGTCACGTTTCAACTGCGTGTTATATTTATTCCTATGACGGAGGGATCAGCTGTCTTTTTTTGTATTGTTTGCTTATCACGGCAGCATTATGTGTGGGCATGCTTCCTTGGTTTTCTTCCCATTCGCTTTCATTTTTCAGTTTCTCTTGTTGTGCTGCACTTTCATGTTTTATTCCTAGGTGCTGCTAAAATTAGTTCCTTCTTTCAGAAAAAGAGGTGAGAGCCGCGTATGCATGTTCCTTCGCCTGGCATAGGTTGTTTTTCGCATGTTTCAAGAAGAATAATTACAGAAAGCCAAGAAAGCAAGACAAGGCCAACGTTTCCGGAAGCTTCAGGCTTTTCTTATTATATAATATCGTGTTGTAGCCTGCCTGACATTAGTCGGATAAAGGATGTAAGAAGGCCGATATTATAAACGCGAATAGCTAACAAGGCAGAGAATTGTGAGATTATAAATGCGGCAGCATTATTTTCGTAGCTGTTATTCCATGCTGGAGGTATACACGAATTTCTCGTAAAATATTGCTTTAACTCCTCTCCATTTATTTCATAATTACTACACTACAGTCGAAAACTACAAATAATATCTCCTGTGTAAACTTTCCTTGGCTTCATTGTCTGCTGGCTTCAGTATGCAATGGCGTGAAGCTAATTTGGTGATACAGCGCTTGGGTTTTTAGGCATCTTAGTCTTCGCGCTGCTTAATTTCCGAAAAAGCACTGCATGGGAAGGGTCCTCGCTCACTCCGCGTGAATATATACAGCAATTCAAAACAGATAAGTAAAGGGTCATTAACGGCCTAATGCTTCAAGTACTTTTTTCAGTTTATTTTCAATGCGCGAATACGAGTGCAGTACTTGGTGAGCTTATCATACGAAAGGAATGCAATGTGTTCTCCAGAGGGCATTTTCCTGTCCCTAAATTTCTGTCTTTTCATGGTGATCATCGCTGCTTTTTGATTATTTTTTGTACGCCTGTGATCTGACTTGTTCAGAGTTGCCGAAACGAGCCTAATTACCCATTACGGGCGCTCCGATGCTCTTAGCCTTGTCTCCCTGTGGGGGCTATCGTTGGTTGATGAGCTGGCTAATCGACGGTTGCTACCATAGCGCGTTGCCTCGTCGCGTGGCTCTCAGCAGTTTGATGCAATTGACGAGTTCTTTGATGTGTTTTTGCTGGTTTCTAATTTTTTCATCATGCCTCGAAGACTTTTGGCGTCTTTCTTTGTTGTTCTTCCCTGCATTAGAGTTCAGATGTGGAGTATATCGCAGTCAAGTGCCGTTTCGGAGAATAACGTACGATGTTTTTATTTAAAGATCTCTACACTATCGCTCAGTGGGTTCTCGCCATGACTGGCATTTATTGTAGCTAATTTCTCCTGTTTTCACCAGTTGTTAGTTTTTGCTGCGCGTCCTTATTAATGTTGCAACCGTTGTGAGCTTGGCCATTTATTAAATTACACTGATTTGTTTTAATTCGTATGGAGTGTTTCTGGCACAGCTTAGTGCCGCTATGGTATGGAACGCCCTCTGTAAGAATGTGCCTGATACTTTTTTAAGTACGTTGAATTCTACAGATATTGTCGCGAAAACAGAAGTTACAGAAATGGAGCATTTTTGCACTTCGAAACATTCAGGCTTCGATGAACAAGATGGACGAATTAACGCAGAAGCTATTTTACTGCGAAAACTATTGTGCACACGCTTACAACTTCTGATTACTTTTGCCTCAAAATGCATTGAAGGCCTGAAAATATTTCAACCAATGTTCTCCGCGTGCATCTGAAGGCTAGGATTTCGTCGCACGCATCCCGATGCTGAAGCAACATCAAGCGTAAACGTATACGTTTAGCAACTGTAAAATGGACAGGGTTCGTCAGCATTGTGTGTTGCTTCTTAATTCGGCTGGCTTCTGTGATGCGAAACGTGCGCAGCCTGTCACCTTGCTCTGCACCACCCAATTCATTCAAAGCAACGCTCGCCTTCTCTTGACTAACCGAGAGCTTATCTCTTCTTAGTGAGACCGAGTGCGGCTTCAGGTGCATGCGTCGTATATTAATGTATGGGAAGGGTTAGGCTGTCTATGCACGTTTACGCTCTACAGTACGATTGCGTCTGTGGAAAGACAGAAGTGCTTAGACCATATTCCTTTCATGCATGCACCGTTCGACTGAAGTGTCGAGCTTTTGTATATTTTACGTGTAAGATTTTCATGTAAAGCGAGCATACAAAGAGCACGTGGAAAGAGATGATGCACTTGTGTTCGCCTATGTGACGCCCATCACGAAGCCGATTTCAGCAGGAAATAATTTTATTGGTGGCTCAATGAGGCATCTTTCGGCGCCCGGATGAAGAATTATGGCAGAGCCCATGGGTGCGGTTTCATAAACTATTCTCACCTTGTCGTCTTTTATCCTCTTCATAATTATTCTTTTGTGTTTTTCAGAGTCAGGTGCACGTGTGCATTGGTTATAGTGGATAGCTAACTTTTCGGGGTTGGTTATCTGTTGACAGTCATACCTGCCTTCTCTAAGTCTTTTGTCAACGCATCTTGAAATTTGCCGGATATATCTCCTTCCCTATTTCAATGACACACTGCATGCAACTGCTACATCCCACTGAACAAAGCTTGGTTTGAGGCCTATCTTACATGTATTTTGTTCTTGCTTTTCTTTTGTGTTATTAATTTTCATACAGAACCCTAGCAATTTTGGGGGTGATGAAAATAAAACTGGCATGATATGTTTGTTGGCGACCTTCTTTAGACAGCGCTTCCACAGCAATATCCTTACTGCCAGTTGAATTTTGAAATTCTGAATGCTGGTAAAGAATGCAAGTACTGATACGTAGTTAACAGCATCGGCGAGTAGCATACTCCAATGGCGTGTGGAAAAAAGGAAATGGGTAAGTTTTATAATAACTAGGTTGTTTACATACGTCTTCATTGTAATCCGTTCGGGTTGTATGTCGGAATGGTGCGCGAATTAATGTTTCACCTGAGGTACTCGATAAGACCAGTGACAAAGAAGATATAAAAATTCGAGTCTACAAACCGTTCTGCGTTGAATTGGTTGCTGGCTGTTAGCCATGACGCGAAAGCTCCTAATGCTCGGTTGCCGGGAATATTGCGAATATATGAATCGCAATGCTAGGTTCTGTACGCGTCCAAGTTTTTTTCTGGTTAAATTCTTCTGGTGCGGGGTACAATTTTGTCAGAATCCAGTAAGGCTCGTCTAATGAGAATTCTTTATGCATTTAGTTTAATAGTAAGATGTGTGTTTTTTTTTTAGTATTCATCTCAAGAAGTGCTGCGTACTTAGAGCGTTCTCATGTATGCTATTCATATGAGGGACCGATTTTTATTTCGCTCTAAGTGTGACCCCATCACAAAGTAAATGGTAGGTCCTATCCAGTCATCCAACAAAATGCGACTAAACCGCATTTTGTGTCATACAGGGAGAGTTATTGAAAGTATCCTAATCAGAAAGCTCTGTTAAAAGTTGTTGCAGCTTGTAAATTTGTGCGGTCGTAAAAGAGCCGATTACGTGCCTAGTTGGCTGTGCGGCAGTTGAGATATGCTTTTGAAGACAAACTCAGGGAGGTCATCCTATGTAACGGCGCGGTCACTTCATCGGGCTAAAAATTTTAAACGTTTTCGTTCTGTTGTGCGCCTGTGAAAGTCCGGTGAAAAACATGATTCCTAAGTTATCCTGTTAGAAGGTTTTATTTACCGACTACCGCTTAAAGCAATCAATTTATTTGATTGAGGAATGGTGTGTTTCAAGCAAAATACGTTATAAAAAAATGCTAACGACAGTTCAATTACATCACCTATGTCGCGTCGGAACACATGTAATTTCCTTTAAATAGCAGTTTATATGGGGGCACCGAAGGAAAGCCACTAAAATGTGGCACCGGGACACAGAAAGCAGGTACAGTGACGCCGAGGTGGCTTACTAATCACTGACGTTGAATATTAAAATAAGCCTCGTGCCAAGTCCACACAGAACATGCGCAAATGTACCCTAAGCAAACCACTGTGGAAATCTTTACTATGCAAGTCCCCACTGTTGAAGAAGTTGGAACAATTTCTCAATTTCTTAGTCAAAAAGTTATGCGTGGCTTTGACAGGACTAACGTCGCAAACAACGATGTACAGCGGGGCTCAGGAGCAAGCTTCACTTACATAACGTCGCGAAGGTTGAAGACGCCATCACTAACAATACGCAACCTGCGCTCAGGGTGGCTGCACATTGTCTTCTCCCACGGCCAACTCCGCCCTACAACCTGCGCCGCTGCTCCTAATCTCCGCTCACACCTCGTCCCTGCTTGACCACCTGCCTGTCTCCAACCTTCAACTCTCCTCCCTGCTCCACTCGCCTCCGCTATACTACGCTATACCCTCGGAGCGTCATCGTCATCGCGCATCATCAGCATCATCATTTTTCGCTCAACCGCGCCGCGCCTGTCACGCAGCTCATGCCTAGCGCTCGAGGCGCGAGGTAGAACAGAACGCGCTCACTCTCCTGGAGGCCTGGATGCTGCAGCCACCGCCGCTCCGCTTCGGCCATTGACTCCTAATAAAGTGGCGAGTACGGTGCGGCCACGTAGGCCGCCGTCACGAAGTCTCACGGCTCTCCCTCTCGCTATATTTGGTGATCCGGAGTCTGCGTCCTTTGCCGAACGGCCCACCGCAATGCTTCCGCGAATCTGTCCATCAGTGAAGCCTTTCAACCCGGTCCACAGCCGAGCGTCGTTCCTGCAGCTCGATGCCATTTCTCGCGCTGAATGGTGTCACAGCACAGCTGATGATGCTTGCCGTCCTGCTGAAGGACTTCGTGGTTGAGCTGCTTCATCTCGCTACCACGTCGACCTCCAGCCCGCAGCCATACGACATCTGCGCTGCGGTGCTCGCCTGCTACGGCGAAACGTACCGCCTGCTTCGGTAGAGCCGCGAGTTTCAGGCTCCCCTCCGTCGCAGCGAGCGGTACCGCAGTACTCCCTTGACCAAGAACGGACGGCACCTTCTACCTCACGTCCGACCACCAGCGCATCGATTCCCGCGCCCGACCACCCGGCCGACGATGTTCAGGACATTCCTGGTGCGATCGACCTGTTTACCGAAATGTGCGTTTCTTCGAAGTCCTTCGAAGGTTCGTCACCCGTCGCTGCAATCCGCACGCCTTCCCCGAATTCGACGGCTCGCGGAACGTCTGAGACATCCGACTCCACGACGGCTACCTCGCCGCACGCACCGGAGTCTGTCACGAACATTGTCTCGCTTGCTATTCTCCCCCCAGTCACGGAGGCATCGCCGTCTACGATATCGAACGCACTCTACTTTTCATCGACCTCGACACTGTGTGCATCTTGCTCGCAGCGACCATCATCGTCCTCGATGCCTACCGCAGCAGAAGTTCGAGCCCATATACCACTACTGGAGTACGTGCGGGATGATCCGACGATGACGTAAACTCCGGAGGCCCGCCCGCCTGGTTCGCCACGGGTAGAGCAGACCATGTATGGCCTACCGGCCACGCAGGCAGACAACCAGCCTGCCGCGCCGTATACATGCTCCTCTGCGCCGGCTACGGAAAGTTTTTCCGCCCCTACAGTTAACTCGCATTTCCATCCACCAGCAGTGGCCAGTGCGCTTCCTGTGGTCCTAAACATACGCCCTCACGAACTGCCGCTCAAGGCGAATGAGTGGACCTTAACAGAGGCCACCTGGTCGAGAATTTAAACGCTATCGACGGCCCTCGACAACTGCGACACCCCAGATCCACTGCTGGCTCTCGATGTCGCAAGACATCGGCTCTGTCTCGAACACTCTGTCCCCTGATCGGAACACGCCGACGCATCACACGTAGTCCAGTGCCGAGTTAAGCCATCAATCCTTGCCTTCCAAAATTGCTCGTCATCACACCAAGACTGGTCGCAGCACGTCGATCTAGAGCGCAAGAATCGCGGCTCGTCTGCACTCTACGCGGCAGATGATGCAGCACCGGCAGCCGGTAATGTGTTTATTGTGTACTTGTTGATGTTATCTTTGTGTGGGATTCACGATGCGCTGTGTCCAGGTATATGTTAACAACGTAAGCTACCACAACGGTTAAATCATGATCACGGGCGTTTTGTCGTGGCGATGGAGATGTGCCACTAGGCGTCAGCGTAGTAAAATCTATGTCAAACGGTGCTATAGCTGCCAAACGCCAATATACATTGTACAAGCTCCCATATATCATTACACAATGAGCACTATTTTTGTGAAGACACGTTACACTTTCGTGTTATACCGATTCCTATGACGGAGGGATAAGCCATGTATTTTTTTTTAAGTCTACAATTCTTCCACAGTTATTACTATGCCTTCTTCTCCCTTCGTCCTCCTTCTGTAGCCACTCTGTCCCAAATCGTTTTTGCTATTAAAGGTGCTAACGACATCCCAAAGTACATGCAGATTCACTTGATAACTGTACGATCGTTTGATCAGTCACATTCTGCCACACTCACTCATAGCTATTTATCGTTCGTCGTCGCGATTCAACGAATGGAGTTTTTGTAAAGCATCAAGCACATAAAACCGCTGGGCATCCGGGATAAAGTATCCGACTTCTCTTCGCTCACTGCATGTCACTGTATGTTCTGTATAGTAATATTGCCACGTGCGTTTCTTTATCACTTTTGCTGTATTCGGTTTTCGGCCACAAAGACTGTCAGCAACGCTCAGCGCGAACCGCCCCTCGTTGTTCGAGAACCTTCGCGATCATTGTAGATTGTTTTGTTAAGATTGCGAGCAAGACGCGCATACTCGAGCTTATTCTAGAATTTGCACGACAGCCAGCGATAACGCTGTAATATTCGACGGCACATGTTTATATGCCGACGCGCTTCACCGCTTGTCAGTTGATCGACGGACGACGCCCTGTTCGCCGCTATCATTGTACAGCGTGCATTGCTGTAGTTCTAGTTCTCATTTTCCGGCCACAAGTTCGGCCAAATAAACAGTTTCATCCTACAAACGCCGACTGCTGTGTTCGTCGACGTCACGACCACGTGACAATATCCTCGTGCTAGAAAATTGCATATACGAACACTTTGTAGCTAAGCTGCCAAAACGGTGAAATGCTTTGTGAATTCGACTCTTGAATCTGATTTTAATGCAGGTTAACATGACTCTCTTGTGGAAATCCGTTTAACAGGAGATTTGCCATTTGTAATTTCGAAAGCGACCTTCTTACGGAAGAAAAATATATTTATACTATCTTTTTTGGTGCTCTCCTGGAGATTTGACGCCATTCATTCCAACACCTGCTATTCAAGAACCTCAATATAAGACAATAGCCATTCATTAGCACGCATCTGAGCTCTGAAATTTTAATGATGTAGAAACTTAAACATAGGCAGAAATAACCCATTGCTCTGTAGGAATGTGTTTCATTGGTATATCTGCCGATGTAATTGGAGGTTCCTGGTTGGTTGCTTGGTTGGTTGGTTGAGAAACTTTATTTCGGTCCTGCAAGGGGGGCGTCAGCGCGCAGCGGGCGACTCCCACATCGGGACCGTCAAACCAAGCCTGCCGGCCGCTCCGCGGGCCTGCTGGACGGCCCAGAGCTGGTCAGCCAGGAAGGAACTGCGGAGGGCCGCCTCCCACTTGGCCGAAGCGGTATCGGGGTTAGTGTGCGTTACCTTGCACTCCCAGAGCATACGCGCTGGCGTGGCTACGTCTCCGCATGCGGGGCAAGCATCACTGGGGAATACCTCGGGATAAATGGCGTGTAGGGAGCTCGGATTAGGGTACGTCTCCGTCTGCAGTAGTCTGAGCTTAAGGGCCTGAGGCCTATTAAGTTTGGGGTGAGGGAGTTGGTACACTCTTCGCGCGAGGTAAAAATATTTCGTTATTTCGTTGTACGTGGCAGGCGCGTCCCTGTTCTCCGCAACCTCGTTGCTACCAAGCCATTGCCCGGAACCGGCGCGGTCGGTCAGCGTGCGCGCGGTCTCGTGAGCCGACTCGTTGAAGTTGGGGGGAGCACCCTTGAGCTGTCCAACGTGTGCGGGAAACCATATAAATACCTGGTCCTTTATACCGTCTCGGCCGCCACTCCGGAGCACGCGCAGGGCTTTCTCGGAGACGACGCCGCTCTCGAAAGCTCTGATAGCCGACCTGGAGTCGCTATAGATGACATACCTTTCACCATCCAGGATGGCCAGGGCGATGGCGACTTGCTCGGCAATTGCCGGGTCGTCGGTGCGGACCGATGCGCAGTTGGTGATTTGCTGTTTGGAGGCGACGACAACCGTGGAAAAGGCGCGGCTCCCGCAGTAGGCTGCCGCGTCGACGAAGCTGTGGGGCAATTTTTTGTGTCGCGTTTGAATGCTTCGGCATTCTTATGAAAAGACTTTAGTGCCTCGAGAAAAAAAAAACACTAGCTCTGCCTGCTTTGTGCTACTGGAGCATAGCGCCGCGCGTCCCGAATCTTTTAGGTGTTACCTAATTTTCTCTTTTCTGATAACTTTGTTCGTTTGCTTGCAGAGTGTACGGTATGCAACATGGTGTAGGGTATCAAAACTATATGCAAAGTAGTAGTAGTAGTAGTGGTGGTAGTAGTAGTAGTAGTAGTAGTAGTAGTAGTAGTAGTAGTAGTAGTAGTAGTAGTAGTAGTAGTAGTAGTAGTAGTACAGTAGTAGTAGTAGTAGTAATAGTAGTAGTAATACACTTTTATTCTGCCAAATTTATAGGCCGAGTATTTCCACCGAGTGCGCGAACAGTCGACGCTGTTCTTCTTCCCCTTCGGCGCCGATCCACTCGAGCCAGGTGGTGATGGAAAGGGAAGGGGGAGGGTAAGAGTTGGATTGCTGAGCAGTTGGACAGTAGAAAAGGCAGTGTGACAGGTCTGTATATGTAGAGGGGCAGTTGGGACAGCAGGGGTCAGATGTATATTTATAAAGAAAAAGGCGTGAGGGGTGATAAGGTCATTCATCTTGATGTGCCATAGAATTCGAGCCTCAAGCAGAGTGAACGCTTGTCGAGTCGGAGCTATAGGTACACCTCATTGACACTTCGGCGCAGGGAGATCTTCCCATCGTTCTTCACGGAGATCCCACTGTCTTCCGAAGGTGTGGGCCAGGGAATGAACGGTGCCCGCTGCGATATATCACGGGCGAGCCGGTAAGCCATCTCATTGCCGTCAATCCCCGAGTGCCCATATTATCGCGAAAGCCTTAGATCTCCATTTTTCAAGGTAGCGTGGTGATGTAGAGAAAATATCGAGTCAGCGCCCAAGCTTCAATTGCTTTTAAACATATGCGGGCCGGCTTCTTAAAACATGTAAACTTGTTTTTTTTTTAATGTGGTGAATTACGTTTCTTCTCTATACTCCTCGTCCTAGAAGTGAACGAATAAAAAGGAACATGGCTTGTGTTCACTTTGCATAAAAATTACCGAAATGACTGGACACGAGGACAATGTTTGAATAAAGCTTATAATTTCACTGAGTATGCCGCAATTTTTCCAGGCTGGACTGAAAAATGGAACCAAGATAACAGAAAGAAATGCTATGTGGTTCTTGCCTGAATAAAGACTGCACCTACTTAATTCAGGTCACTTTTATTGAAAGAATGGCACGCTATAGCGTGCCGACGAACAGTTACGAACTAACAGCCGCGTAGCTTAATCTCATTCCTTCGACTTGAAGAAAGAGGATTCACAATTTAGATTTTAAAATTTACTTTTGCTTTTTAATCACGCTTCTTTTCTTGCAGCTTTCATTTATTGATGATGAGCTGACTAGCGTGCTATTAGAGGTTTTGCAAAGGAGCGTATTTCAAGAATCGTCAAACAACGGTTGTTCAAATAATACTTCTATGTTTGCATTTTCCATCATTATTTGCTTGGTTAGATAATGTCTGATACCTTGTTACCGGAGTCCATATTTCTTACAATAAATATTGCACATCCTGTAGCCTGTAATAGGGTAAGCAAATATTCTATACCAATTTTTGGATATTAACTTCAATTGGAAAGAGACTTTTTTATCCGAAACATTTGAACACGCCAAAATTTAAAAATGCGCACAGAGCATGTCTTGAGATTGCAGGAGTGTCATTAGGAATGTTTTATCAGCCGAGGTGACAAATGATTTCGCAGAAATAATCAAAAACTACTTTCTTTTTTTGTTATTACTTCCTCAATGGCTCAGAGGAGCGCTGTAGCCGCCGCCATATTTGTGTAGTCGAGAAGAACATTTATGTCTTCAACATTGCGACTTCTAACTGCCCTGCCCAGCAATAACACGGAAACAAAGCCAAAGCCTGAGAATCATTCAAAACTCGGCGATTGGGCTCTTCCACGACGTAGTTTCAGCGGACTCCATGAATGATCAAATGCCCTCGATGAGGGAGCGACGCAGATGCGAGCTTCTTGCTCTTCGTTTGGAACAACAAGCACTGGTTTATGGCTGTCAAAATGGGCGCTTCAGAGTTGCGTGTTTGCACTTACCCCATCTTCGTCCCTCCGCAAGCTTAACTGCATGAATTGGGAGCCGTAAACGAAAGCTTTCTATTGCAAAAAAAAAGGCGATATCACCAGGTTAGATGGCGCGACGCGTTCGTGACGAACGTCGCAGAGCGCGGTCGACCTTTCAATCGCTCCTTGTCCGTGATTTTTAAAAACAACGCGCACTAATTCTCGAACCAGCAGTTAATGTCTTGTGCGTCTGTACCTCGGTCCGCATGACCAGGGAAATTGAGCACGGACTTGTATACCGGAACGAAGCACACCGCGTGACGACTGCACCGTATTGCGACCAGGAGTGACGCGCATCGGCACCCATCAGCGCCTGCCCCATGCGCTAACGAGAATATCACATGCGGAGAACATCACGTGCGAGAACATACACGCGGACTAGAGCAAAGCATTTCGAAGATCAGCACGTCAGATCACACGACGAGGCAATCGCGCGTCGACTGTTGGAACTGCAAGTGGCAATTTCGCGCTTCGTCGGCGCCTCGAATTGTAGGACAAAAACTTCGCGCGTAGCGATAACAGAATCCATGACCAAGTACATCGCGCGGTGAATCCTACGACACAGCACTAAGCTATTTGTCGTAACGTCTCAAAGTCTGGTTAATGAGCGTGTGTGAGGTTTTCTTCATTCATTCCTTCGATTCTCCTAGAAATAATTACGACAGCATTCTACTCATTGCATGGCAGTCGTGAAGTATTAAGGAATGTAATAATGAAGCTACTCATTTTTGTTTCCTTGCCTTGAATATCTCTGAATTTCAGAATTTTTTTTAATGACCTTCATTCTAATATAATGTTGAACTGTCCACATATTTTTCTTTTGCATAGTAGCGAAGAAAAATAATGCAGAAGCCGTACAGCATAGAAGAACCCTTTGGAATATATAGGTATAACAATCTAATGAATTGTTCTAAATGAAAATGAAATCAAATGAAAAGTTCAAAATGCCTACAAGCAAGAACTACAACAAGTTTTGAAATCAGCATGAGGAACTACATAGCCAAATTTGATTAGGTTTGATGCAAAAAGAGACAAATCTACTTAATTTGCCACGTCCTTTGCTTTCTCTGTACTTTTATGCAAACGTTGTACCGGTGTAATAGTGCAGATGCCAAAGCGTGTTAATCTGTGTGAGGCCTAGCAAACTGCGTACCGAACACGTACGAAAGAAAGCCACCGAGAGAAAAAAAGAAATGCCAAGTAATAAGAAAACCCAGCGATGTTCTGGGTGAACTGAAGATGAAGCACCTGCGCTCAACATTGACATATGATCATGCGGACCAGATGTCAATGCGCCTCCCAATTGAAATATCATGCTCGCAGTATTAAAGTATGTGACGCTTCAGCACATCAACGCCGTGTGACTGTTGTCGTTGTCTTTCGGGATTGTAACATGTACAGCGGTGTCGCTGCACCCCAAGCACATCTTTACTTCATCACAGCATTAAATTACTCTATATATAGCACTGTGAAGCAGTACTTTTGTACAATGTGTAATTTCCCTTTACATTACTCGCTCTACATCAAAATTGGTTTTTCATCTCTGGTTGGCGACAAAAAGATTGTTTTTTGCAAAAGCCAGTAGTGCTACTACTCGTATTCGAATATATGCCGAAATACTCGATGCAAGACGAAGTAGAAAATTTAACATTCAAACACACGGGCTCAGCATGCACTCTTTTTCTATAAACAGGATGTAATATATTTGGATTCTGTTAAAACAAATGCTGAAAACGCTTAAATTCTGGCTCGAAAACAGATATCACTTTTGAAACCTTGATGTGTGTATATGCGCATGTGCACGTTGAATTAAGTGAGTCTTGTATAAAACATGTGCAACAAGTATTACATATGCTAATGAAGCCCATGAACTCACTTCTGAGTCTGTGGCAAGAAAGATTTGTGTTTACATCTTTCTATAAAATCACGTAGAGCTCAAGAACACACATCAGCACTGAGAATTTTGTCGTGCGCAAACGCTTAAAAATGTACCATATGTATGAGAAGAACGTATGCAATATCAGCCACGGCATTTTCTGGGATCTTCAAAACGTCTCTAAATGGCCTATGCCTTTCATAATGGCAAGATAATTGTGAAATTGATCGTGAACCGAAAGTAGCACATGCGGCACGAAGAAAAAGAAACCCATTCGTCATTATACCTGCGATCACATTCTACATTATTATCCTTTCACTACCGTGATAAAAGAAGAAAGACGCGGCCAAATTACCGAAAAATTGTTTTCGTTCAATTTGCAGAGCTTTCTCTTTCCTGAATAAAACGGTACCACTCTTTCAATTCAGTGGGGTTCCTTCAGTTCACTAATCGCGTAAAAAAAAGATAGAATCGAAGGTAGCTTCACTGCATGGCAATACATTG
>NC_051178.1:84569937-84593612 GCF_013339695.2 Rhipicephalus sanguineus
TTGGTAATTCTGTACTGTACGAGCTATCAGGGTTGAGTGCCTGCTTCATCCGGCTTAGAATGTTGCCCTTTGGAAGCACAATTTACGTACTCCCACGCTTAGCCTGTCCACAATATTTTCGATTACGATTCACAGATATTTTCCTGTTTTGGGGGATGTGCTTATGTGTCAATGTTGTTACATGTGTGAATACGCGGCTTCGGCTATTCCTTCGAATATATTTCACGCTTTTCCTCTGGAAGGCTGACAGATAGCTCCGCTCCCACTCCTAAGCTTCTATTGCTCCCTGCTTTATTGTTCTTTGCCTAACCGCGAAAATCGGTGGACGCAATATTACTGGTCCAACTGCGTTTATTTTTTCTACATTGACAATGTTGTACACTTGAGTGAACTGTTTTGTAGGAACAATTCCCTCTTGTAACATCGTACAAAGTTGTTTAGTCATTGGCCTCTCATCGTTTCTTCAAAATTCATAAAACATTATGTTGCCTACAAGAAGAAAAGCAAGAACAAAACTTTATTAGCGCAGAAGATTTCGCTGCCTCTAAAACTGGGCAACGCCGTGTGGTCGGGCCCCTATTCCAAGGCACCGTTGGCACTCGCCACCATTTCGGCCCTCTGGACAAGCCTGAGCTGGTCGCCAAGGGCAGGGCTAACATCTCTACTTACAGCAACACAAGAGAAAATGTGCTTCAACGTCCTTCGTGTACATTTTATGCTATTGCAAAGCCGATGTTGTACTCTACTTGCCATTCACGTAACAATATTTTCACGCTATGTGTAGCGAAGCGTTGGAAGCCTGTAATGGGTCGCCCTCTCGAGCGCTTACTAGTGGGTCGTTCTCTCTTCTGCTCTTCTCGGACAGCACGCTCCTCGCGCTCAGAGTCGGCAACCCGCCTTGACTGTCGCAGTCGTTATCGTCGCCGAGTGCCCGCTAATAAACGTCTTTATAATTTGGTGGAGGGTGCTGGGCTTTCCACAACAACTCTCGGCCCTCATTCGCTGCCCCATGGCTCTTCGATCCCGTACCCTGCGCCTACGATGCCTCAAGACGCCCTCCCAGCAAACGGCCCCGCCTACACCGACCTCATGCCAGGTGTGCCTCGTATCCGCGACCCCTCCGGTCTTCACTGGCGCGGATGGGCACCGACGTGGAGGACTGGCTCGCGATCTTACGAGACGCGTGAGTGTCCCCAATAAATGGGACGAGGCAGGGAAAACTGACTAACCTCGTTTTCTACGTCGCGGGTTTGTGGCGGGCTTGTGGTACAACAATCACGCATCAGATTTTACAACGTGGTCCGACTTCAAGACCGCCATTATCAATGTGTTTGGCCGCCCTGCCGTTCGTAAGCTACAGGCGAACAGCACTTACGTGAACGCGCTCAGCAGGCCGGTGAATTCATTCACCAGTTACATTGAAGACGTCCTCGATTTCTGTAAGAAAGCCGACGCCACACATGCCCGAATCTGACTAAGATCGGCACATAATGAAAGGCATCGACGACGACGCCTTCACCACTGCTGCTCGCCAAGAACCCCAGCACCGTGGCTGAGGTCATAACGCTCTGCCAAAGCTATGAGGAGCTGCGCCGGCAGCGATCGATGACCCGTCGCTCTCCATCGCGCGACGCCGAGCTCGCTGGCTTGTCGGACCAAATCGACCACTCCGCGTTGCTCGCAGAGACTGAAGACATTCGTGCGCGAGGATAATCGCGCGCCAATTCCTCTCGTGGACTTTGCTCGCCCGCAGTACGTCCAACAGCCGTCGACCACCCTTCTGCCCTCCGCTCCGTCGAGCAATTGAGCAAGAAATCGCAGAGGTCATGCCAGAGTACCAACAGCACCATACGGCTCCTGCACCCCTGAGTTACGCCCCAATGTGGTCGCCAGAACCTGCCACCAGCAATCCCCTACGGCTGCCCCCACACATTTACGCCAACGCCTCCGCTCGACTCATTCTTTCGAAGCGGATGTTGTTACCGGTAACCTGCGCCGACGCACGCACAGGCCACGACTGCAGCCCCACCGTCCAGACCTATCAGTGCCGCCCCGTCATATCCCGTCCTGCCACCATGGGCGGGCCCTGCCCCAGCGAACCAGTGCGCACACCTGACAACCGCCCCATATGCTTCGCACGCGGTTACGCCGGCCACGTGGCGCGTTATTGCAATCGCGTGCAGCCGCCTAGAGTTGCGTCGCCTGCCACCAGCCCTGGCGAACCGCCCCATATACGACCCCCCTACGCCTCTGTCGCCGACGTCTCGCCCCGCTCCATCTACCCGCCGTTCACCGTCACCACGTAACATATGTAACAAAAATTAGCGTGATTGTGAATAAATACCAGCCCTAAAAGCTTCCGTAATTCGAGCGATATGAAGAGGATAAAAAAAGGAGGAGGATGCCAGAGGAAGCAGAGCGAGTGGAAGATGCTCGGCCAGCGAGCGCGCACACACAGGCACGGCGCGGTCACAAAGGAAACGAACCCTCCATGCCCCCGTGTCCCCCCCATACCCCACCCCGGAACCCCCTCAACCCGCCCAGGGGCAGCAGCAGCCGAGGTGGCGGCGACAAGAAAGAAAAAAATCACAGCATATCCACGGGGTGAATGATGATGAGTGGGGCGAAGCTACGGAGGGAATCATCTGTAAACCGTGAAACTCTTCCGTGAAATGCGCCCAGTACATAATATAAAGAGTGTGAAACATCGTGTATATATTAAACATCAAACTTTTATTGTACTGTTGGTTACGTGGTCCCTTCATTATCACTTGTGATCGGTGTGAATGCAGGAAGAAGTCCGCTCCCGAGCGAAAGAGCGCCCAAGAGCGACCGCATTCCCCGCTCGCCCTGTGCGAAATAAAGGCAAGGCTAGAGGGAAGACAGGACGCGCGTTCCCACGACGCGAGGTCGGTAGCATGCCCAACGAAAGCCAAACGGAACGCGATCCGTGCAAGTGCTCCGGCTTCGCATCGCCTCATGGTTCCATTTAGCGTCCCAAAACCAATATATTGCTCAAGGTGTGCCTTGCGTTTTTCGTAGAAATAATTTCTTTATCATGTACATTAAGACGGAAAGTTGAAAGCTCACTAGAGTGTATCGCCCGCAAAGTATGTCTTTTAGTGTGATTTAACTCTCGTACGGCAGGGTCCTCGCGCCGTTGCCGGTCCACCTCGCCGTTGACGATCGGGCGAGGTGGCTACATGCAACTATTACTACTACACTTTAAGAAAAACATCTGGCGTTCTTTCGTTCTGCTTTTACAAAACATCTGGCGTCTTTCGTTGGTTTATTTCATCAATCAACGGCGTTTTGAACAAAAATTTTTATTGTTTAATCACGCACAGGAGAAATCTCACCAGGCACTACCTTGGAGGTAAACAATGGCTGCTAACGGCAATGAGAGACAGAAGAAGTCGGCTTTTAGCTAACACTTACACTTCTACTTCTACTAACGTTTCCTACTGGAACATGCCAATGGCTGCTAATGGGGAATGAGAGACAGAAGAATTCGGCTTTTAGTTAACGCGCACGCTGCGAATTTTTTATTGTTCAACAACGCACAGGAGAAATCTCCCACCGGCACCACCTTGGAGGTCAAAGCGTAAGACTTGTTACTCACTACTACGACCACGACGACTACGAGGGACGAACGGGTGCCGCCTTAAGGAGCTTCGCCCCTAAAATTCGGCAGATCCCACGCACTGTGGGAATCGATGTTATGCGAAGCATGCGGCGGGTAGGTGACTGTGGCGGAACTTTGCTAAAGATTTGTATAAATTTTATACGCACACATATATATGTTGAAGAGCCGCATATGTGTTATATAACCAGTTGTTTACGGTTGGGTAACGCTGCCAATGTCAACGTGGGTATTGCCAACACCAGAAGCGGTAAGCTGATATGTAGTGCTTATACGTGTCCCGAGAACGCACGCACGTTTCACGAACCAGTGTGCATGTGTGGAAGAAGTTCCTCACAGTTCTTGAACAAGGGCATCATCACCGTGATCAGTGAGCACCAGCAGCTTGTCATGACTTGTTATAGGATCCGGTCGTGATCGTGGTGACGAGGGGTCCATATGTAGTGAAGTATGCGGTACAGTAGAGTTGTTGGAAGTCGTGGATGCCTCGGTCATTTCGTCGACAAATTGTCTGTCGACAGAGCCGCTACATGTCGGAACCTGAAGCCACCGTTCGCGTGGTTGAGGTATAGGCCGTCGAGGCTGGTGGATGGTATTTATCGTATTCGTAGACTACCTGGGCGTATGTGGCCTACGTAGCCTAGTCTACAAAGCGGCTGTCAATAAATCTGGCATCATCCTCAGTCAGCATGAGGCTGTCGCCCAGCCTCGTAAGAAATGAAGAGGACACTGCGTCGTTCTGGTGGACGAAGTGCACCTTACGGTGCGGCGATGTGGATATCATATGTAACTTTCGCTAATGTATTCATCCGGGGTCGAGCAATGCATCAATATAGCTTGCTGAATCATAGGAATACAAATGTAACGTTTATTAGACTGCTATAAAAGCGGAGCCGACACTGGAACTACAGACGTTAATCTGATATGACGCCTGTATCGTAGGAGTACACATCGTAGGAGTATCATGTAGTGTTTATTGCTTTCTTGTAAAATTAGATAGCCAGCACCACAACCAGAATTGACGCTGCACCGATATTACGCCTGCGTAGGCTGTTTTTCCAAACCAGTTTATAGACCTGGCGTGGCTCAGTGGTAGAAAACCCGTTTGCCACGCAGAATGCTTGGGTTCGATTCCTGCTGGGATCCTAATATTCATTCTTTCCATTCGTTGAGTCAACGCTGCCGATGTTGGTTTTCCTTAACGCTCTAGCATTTAAGTTACCAATGTCTGTTCTCGCCGTTCCTGGGTAGATATAAACTGTCAATCACATGTGGCGCATACCCGTACACCGCGGCCCGTGGTAAACGGGTATGTGCCACACGTGTCTAGTGGGAAGGGTTTGACGACGTACGCGACAGGATTTTAACGTGATTCATGTCATGACCCGGCAGTTATATTCGTCAAATCCTCTTACCCTCTCATGGAAATTTTGCCAATAAAATTGCCAACTTACACTCTCGATTTCGCTGACGAGTGTTGCCCTTCGACGAATTAATATTCACGACAGTTGAAACGCTCCAAGCCTGCCTCGTCCTTTTTCAGCACGTGTGCTGTTCCGACTGCAGTCTCGTCGCCAGTGCGGGCTGTTTGCTGGAGGTCTTCCGCTTCTGATTGTGAATATAAAACGTGGTTTGCGACGAAGAATTTCATTGGTTCGGCCGATCCACTCTGTGGCTAGGCCCATTAGTTCGCACCACCTGATAAATGGCGATTGTTCTGTGATTGACATCACAATGCTAAACCTATGCTTCGAAAAGTTATGGCAGCTTCAGATGATGATGATGATGTGTGGTATTTTATGGCGCAAGGGCCACTTGATGGCCAAAGAGCGCCATTTCAGTAGACTAGAGATGTGAACAATGACATGGTGCGTGGCTGTATAGGGGCCTTAAAATTCCTCGCGCTAACGCGGGTAAAAACATAGAAGTATTTAAAATCATGACAATGACGTGAAGTATGTCCAGTGAAAGTGGATGGCGAAAGGTCATGATCATAAAACCATGGCGGGGATGTAGTCACCGCAGCCGCGACCTCGGTACAGAGGTCATGCTACGGATCAGCTCGAAATATGCAGTGAAAACTATGTACATCATTTAAAAACCTAAAACAGTGATTGAGGTTTAAAAATCGGATCCCTACCGATGAGCATCCCAGGGTGTAGTGGGAGCTGCTGTCGGTAGGGTAGTAAAAAGTGCTTTTTTCTCAGAGCATCTAACTCATCGCACTGTACGAGGATGTGGAGAACTGTAAGTGGTTCTCCACATCTCTCACACAATGGCGGATCGCCACCAGACAAAAGGTGTGAATGTGTTGAGTGAGTGTGTCCTATTTGTAGCCTTGTAAGTGTGACTTGTGTGTAGCGGGATCTGGATACTGTTGGCCAATTTTCAAGTCTCGGTTTCATAACGTGCAATTTGTTATCCGTTTGCCTATCCCACAGGAGCTGCCAGCACGCCCTAAGCTCCCGTCGTAGGAAGGGTTTCATGTCAACTGCAGGGACGGCCAGGGATGTATTGGCGGGTGCGTGGTCGTGCGCACACCCAGCCAGCTGGTCCGCCACTACGTTTCCAGCGATCTCGCGGTGCCCCTGGCACCCAGCACACAACAACCTGTCGTTTAAGGGCGTAGATCGTGCATAAAAGAGAGTAAAGTGATATCAGGACAGGATTTTTATGTTTTTTCAGCGTTTTCAAAGCTGTTACGACGCTCAGCGAATCTGTGTATACAACCGCACGCTGCAGTTGTAATTCCTTGATATGCTTGATAGCCACAGATATCGCATGGGCTTCTGCAGTGAAGATGCTTGTTTGTGGGTGCAGAATACCGGATTTTGAAAAAGGATGGGCCAACAGCTGCATAGGACACACCAGTACGAGACTTTGACGCATCTGTAAA
The DNA here is from genome assembly GCF_013339695.2 of Rhipicephalus sanguineus. Lineage (NCBI taxonomy): Eukaryota > Metazoa > Arthropoda > Arachnida > Ixodida > Ixodidae > Rhipicephalus > Rhipicephalus sanguineus. The sequence goes on from NC_051178.1 coordinate 84,576,477, forward strand.
GAATTCCGGGCAAGTATATTTATGTTGAAGTTCGAGGAAGTGTGTGCGAATGTGTGCAGTAGGTGCGTGTTTAGTAACCTCCACGAAGGATACGTCGCAGTAAATAATCTGCCACTGGCACGGCGGTAGATATGCTGCGGGAGCCATCAACCGGTGCTCTAGAAGTGGGACGCCAGTTTCCTCAGCGAGGCTCCTCAAACGGAGGGAGTAGGGCTGTCTCAGTGAAGGACGGTTGTTGAACAAGGCAGCATTGGACACATCATTAATTATGGTGTGAGCGGGATGTTCCTCGTCAGCGTTAACCTTGAGATAGTATGTAAAAGACAGGTAACATCTCTGCAGATGGAGCGACCATTCATTTGATTCTACGTACAGACTCTCTACGGGGCTAGTTCGAAAAGCACCCGTAGAGAGGCGAATGCCTAGATGGTGGACAGGGTCGAGAATCTTTATAGCTGATGGTGTCGCAGACTGATAGATTATAGCACCGTAATCTATGCGCGTGCGTACTAGGCTTTTATATAAATTCATCAGACATTTCCTGTCACTACCCCCACGTAGTGCGTGACAACACTTTCAAAATATTCATGGTTTTAAGCACCTGTTCTTTAGATACTTGATATATGGTATGAAGGTCAGTTTTGTGTCTAATATTAGTCCAAGAAACTTGTGCTCGGTTTTCACAGAAAGGCGTTGACCATGCAGGTCAATGTCGGGGTCAGGATGGAGGCCCCTCTTTCGGCAAAACAAGACGCAAGTGCTCTTTTGCGCGTTGAGTTTAAACCATTCTCATCTGCCCATTGAGAGACCTTGTTCAAACCTAATTGAACCTGACGTTCACACACTGAGAGGTTACAGGACTTAAAACCGACCTGCACGTCGTCAACATATGTACAGTAAAACATATTTTGTGGGATAACGAGGCGCAAGGAGTTCATTTTTACTATAAAAAGTGTACAACTCAATACCCCTCCTTGCGGCACTCCTGTTTCTTGAACAAATGTACGGGACAACACAGTGCCCACTCGAACGCGGAATGTCCGATTAGAGAGGTAGCTTTCGATTATTGCCAACATTCTGCCCCGCACACCTAGGTGTGACAGGTCTCGGAGTATGCCAAAGCGCCACGTAGTGTCATAGGCCTTCTCCATATCGAGGAACACCGATAGAAAGAATTGTTTATGAATGAAAGCATCACGAATTTGCGCCTCGATACGGACAAGGTGGTCAGTAGTGGACTTACCCTCTCGAAACCCGCACTGGCATGGGTCAGCAGGCTATTTGTTTCAAGGAAATGCATCAGTCGTCTGTTTACCATTTTTCAAAAACCTTGCAAGGCAACTCGTCAATGCTATGGGCCTGTAGCTTGATGCTGAAGATGGGTCCTTGCCCTGTTTAAGAATCGGAATAATGACTGCTTCTTTCCAGGTGGAAGGGATCTCACCGGAAAAACCAACGGCATTATACAAAGAGGAGGAGAGCTTTTTGGGTTTCGGGAGGCAGACGTTTGAGCATTTCGTATAGTATACGGTCGGAGCCTGGGGCGGTTCTGTTACAGCAGTTTAACGATGCTTGTAACTCAGCTAAGACGAAAGGTTCATTGTATGCCTCATTGTTTGTGGATTTGCGTTCTATTTTCTGTCTTTCTATTCTTGCTTTGTATCGTTGGAACGCGGACTGTAATGGGATGAGCTGGAGACGTTCGAAGTGTGCACCGAGGGAGTTCGCTTGGTCTTCCAAACCGTTGCCTTGTATATTTACTAGAGGAAGAGGATGTGGTTCTCGTCCCACTACCCTACCGACCATGCTCCAGACTCTCGCCTCATGTGTATATGAGTTGATTCCAGACAAAAACCTCTGCCAGCTCTCCCTCCTGGCCTGTCGACGCGTTCTCCTGGCTTGGGACTTGATGTTTTTAAAATTGACAAGATTTTCAGCGGTTGGTGAGTCTCGAAGCTGTCTCCATGCTTTGTTTTGTTGTTTGCGAGCATTGCGGCACTCACTGTTCCACCAGGGGACTCGTCGTTTTCCGCCCAGTCCAGATGTTTGCCGAATGCACTTAGCTGCGGCTTCAATAAGAAAAGCAGTAAAGTATTGTACAGTTGCATCTAAGCTAGAACCGCATATGTCAGTCCAACTTAAGCTAGCAGCCTTGTAAAACTGGTCCCAATCGGCTTTTTCTATCAGCCATTTGGGAACTTGTGGAGGGCATTCATTTTGTACTGCTGAGCTCAGAACTACAGGATAGTGGTCACTTCCAAAAGGATTATTGATGACTTTCCAGTGGAGTAGGGGAAGGAGCGATGGAGATACAATGCTTAGGTCGATTGACGAATAGGTATTGTTAGCGAGGCTATAATATGTTGCCTCTTTTCTATTGAGAAGACATGCGCCAGAGGAGAAAAGAAACTGTTCAATCAGACGACCACGCGCATCGCAGCGCGAGTCACCCCACAGACTGCTATTGTGCGTTTAAAATCTCCAAGGAGAAGATACGGTTCTGGAAGTTCATCAATTAATGCCTGGAATCTCGTTTACTAAGTTGGTGCTGAGGAGGTATATAAATAGAGCAAATTGTGACCAGTTTGTTCAAGATAACGGCTCGTACGGCTACTGCCTCAAGAGACCGTCTGAAGTGGTAAATGTGTACAAGCAGTTACCTGGATTCACAACAATGGCAACACCACCGGATGATGCGACTGCATCGCTCCGATCCTTTCGAAACGTAACGTAATGGCGTAGAAAGTTTGTGTGTTTCGGTTTCAAGTGTGTCTCTTGTACACACAGCACTTTTGGTGTATGTTTGTGTAAAAGTTCTTGAATGTCGTCGAGGTTTTTCAGCAGTCCTCTGACGTTCCACTGTAATATTTGTGTCATTTTTAGGTTGTGCGGTACTGTGTGTACAAAAAAGTGTTGTCCTTAGATTACAGGATCCTTAGGGGGCCCTGTAATGCGCAAGTCTTTCTTTTTTTGTGCGCTCCAAGGAGCTGCGCCTCTCCTTCGGCGTCTCAGGCGCCGGAGGAGTGGGACTTGTATCCATCACCTCTTGTGAGGTGGCGGATGGTGCCTGCTCGGCAGGCACGGTCACAGAACTTTCGGACCTAGCTGCGCTTGCAGTGGTCCGAGGTTCAGCAGACACGGGGGTCTGCCGACCCTGTTTGTCAGGTGGCGGAGCAGTACAGGCTGCTCCAGCCGGGGGCGCTGGTGGCACGACCGCGGCCACACTCTGTGTGACATTCGCGGGTGCAGACACATGTGGCGCGGCGCCCCGGCGCGTCACATCTGCGAAGGAGGGATAGGATGAGTTGTGTAGTGCGAAACGTTGACGTCCTTCTTGGAATGACAGATTGAATTTGACCTTAAGTTCTACTATTTGTTTCTCTTTTTTCCATGTGGGGCATGATCGTGAGTAGGCAGCGTGATCTCCTTCACAGTTCGAACAATGAGTTGTTTCTGAGGTGCAGTCGTCGGATATGTGTTTGAATGGATGCACACTTTGCGCAAGTGGCACGCCCTCTGCAACTCTGCGATCCATGACCGAAACATTGACACTTGAAACATCGACGAGGGTTGGGGATGTATGGTCTTACACGGAGCTTACAATAGCCGGTTTCGATTGATTCTGGTAGGTCGCTGGTTCCGAAGGTAATTATTACGTGTTTTGTAGGGGTCTGTTTGTTGTTGCGCCTTATTATTATTCGTTGGACTTTGACCACGTTCTGGTCCTGCCAACCTTCGAGCAGTTCACTTTCAGAGAGTTCAGTAAGATCATCATCGGAAATTACGCCACGGACAGTGTTCATTGACCTGTGTGGGCCCACCCGAAACAGGGGTTTCCCCAAACGCTACAAGTTTAGACAGCTTCTCATACTGAGCTTTGTCACGAACCTCCAGAAGAAGATCGCCACTTCCCATCTTTGTCACTTTATAACCTGGGCCTATTGCTTCTGTGAGAGTTTTCGACACGAGGAAGGGTGAAATCGCTCGGACTGTCTTCTTTTCGTTCTGGCTGTGGATAACATGTACTTGGGAATGTCGGCTTTGGTGTGTTAAGCAGGAAAGTGTCCTTCGGTGCGCCCCCTTTTCAGGGAGCGATCAGGAAGGGGGGGGGAAGCTTTTGCCATAAAAATACTGTAAAATTCGGCGGCGATGGTGGCCACCCACCACCGAGCCCAACAAGGGGACGCTACAAGGTTGAAAGCAAACACTTGGAGACGCCAGCCATACATCGCCGCTATAACCTGTTATAATTACCCTAGGTTGGATAGCTACACCAGGTTAACCCTCGCCGCCAAGAAATTTGGAAGTAAACGGAAGAGAGAAGATGACAGGACAGATAAAAAGTGAGAGATAAAGACGAAGATTAGGGGGAGAGAGATAGGAAAAGGCGACTGCCGATTTCCCCTGGGTGGGTCAGCCCAGGGGTGCCGTCTACGTGAAGCCGGGGCCAAAGGGGTGTGTTGCCTCTGCCGGGGGGCCTTAAAGGTCCAATCACCCGGCGTCGGCTCAACCCCCAGGATCCCCTTTTCCCCGGACACGGCTAAGCCACGCACGGCGAGGCGTGGGAGGGGGTCGAAACCCCCCCGTTAGCTCGGGTCCGTGGGGCAGCTTCAGATAAATCGCAACAATGCTAAACCGTGCTTTTTTATCCATCGCGGTAAGAAATGGCAGCATCCTTAATTTTACGCAAATAATGGAAGAACCTCGAACATTCCAGAAAATCATGACCGTTTCCAGCTCTTAATATCTGGAACCTCTGCGTACTTACAGAGACGACATAAGCAATGATTTTTTTTTTTAAAGAAATAGTCCAATACCTGGAATCACACCGTTTTTGTGCCACACTCGACTAAATTTCAGTCATGCAAGGTGATCGCCTTGATAGCTTGTTCACATTTCATATTTTCGGACCCTGTATTTTGAAGACAGCTTGTTCTTTTAGATTTTTCTTCGTCGTATTGCATCATCGAAATCCGCAGAAACGTACGGACGCGATACACTGCATATTGAAATCTGGAATCAACCTTCTCTTCAGCGAAGCCTTTATAACTCGCAGCTTTCAACGTCGTTGCCAATCCAGGCACCCACGAGCGCGAAGAAATGCCGCCATCGAAGGTGCGTCGGCTCACAATCGTATTTGTGGGCGATAACTGACGCTCTCTCGATCGGGGGCTCGCCGGTGATCAGACGTTTCTCGTATGGCAATCTGATCTCTTATCGCGGTAAGGTGTTGCGCGTTCCTGGCTATGAACCCAGACCGTCTTTGTCGCATCTAGCATCTGAAGTGTGGCGCTGCTAAGGACGTGGCTGAAGGTGTAATTACCAGTATAGAGAATGAAGCAATTTGCAGGGAACATTGGCAAAGAAAGAAGAAAAAGAAAGAAAAAAGACAGAAAGAAGAAAGACAGCAGAAAGAAAGAAAGAAAGAACAAAGAAAGAAAGAAAGAAAGAAAGAAGAAAGAAGAAAGAAAAAAGAAAGAAAGAAGAAGAGAAAGAAAGAAAGAAAGAAAAGAAAAGAAAGAAAGAAAGAAAGAAAGAAAGAAAGAAAGAAAGAAAGAAAAGCAGTAGGTCAGGCACGCAGACGCCAAACTTTGCTTCCACTGCGTCCACTGAAAATGAACAGCGCAGCAGATAGCCCAACAAGTACTGCGCAGCGACGGCGGCGAGCCGAATACCCCGAATACTTACAACGAGAAAACGCTACGGAAGCGGAAAGGCAACGGCTGCTGGGGCAAGACCCCGGGCGATAAAAGGCTGTCGGCAACGACAGCCTTTTACTCGTGCTGAAACGCTTGGTTTCAGCACGAGTTTCTGTCTCTGGAGTTTGGACAACCGTGTTGTGCATGCGACTGTCTGCGGTTTAATTCGCACCTCTCTGCGCTTAGAATCATGCAGAAACAACCTAGTAATCACCTAGATAAAGGCCTAGCAACAATCTAAAAGCAACGTAGAACCTGCCTCACCCAGCTAATGCCTAGAAGCGACCATATTATTCTTCATAATCGTCCAGGTTGGCTGTTTCAAGCCTTGTGTGGCTTAGTGCGAGCTTCGCCAATTTTTTTTATTGCGCTTTGGGGTAGTACGTTTTGGTAAGGCTGTAAGATTTTATGCATGTGCTGCTCCCTCAACGCTTTCGCATTTTTGAATACTTATTTGCGCGACATGCGGGTGCACTTCGTGCGTCCTATCCTGTCTTCGTTTTTTTTAGTTGGTACTGGCTTTGTACCACAGATTTTTCGTTAAGTAAAGCGACAACTCGGCCGCTGTAATATTCCATTAAAGCTTATTTCTTCAGCACTTGCCCTTCTCTACACCCTCGTTTTTTCAACTAAGCATCAACCTACTTGAACCTAATCGCTTCTATGGTATGCCTTATCCGCATCCTCGATATTTGTTTCAAGAAATGTCCAGACCTCTCTTGGAACAATATTCATGAAAAGGTCACGAGATTCATCGCTCGTGCAGTCACCGTTCGTGCAGACTACTCGTATGATCGTCACCTTTATTCCTTAACCTACTTTCTCTGCGGATGAATAGACCTTGACGGTTGTCTTGATTGTTGTAGTCATTCTTTCGGAGCACCCACTCTGGTAACAACTTGACGGTCAAGAAGTCAAATGACTGTGCGGAACATACAGGTCGCGATTTGCACGTGGACTGGTTCTTGGTTGCCATCATTACTATGTTAGGCAGTCGCGATGTACACCCAACCGTAGACACATCACAACCTATGCAGTTCGTTGCACAACTGGCAACGACACATAATCCCCAAATCGCTCTTGATGTACTTCAGCAAGATTACCCATAAGCAAATAAAAGCATTGCACAACTGGTTCGTCAATTCATGAACACCTTATACTACGAGAATGCTATATGGAGATTTTTATCACGGTTGGTTTCTTACCTTCCTGGAATACGACCATGCAAAATTAATATCCGCAAGAAATCTTAGAGCCTTTAATTACATCGATAAATTATTTAATCAATCAAATCTACTTTTAATTCTCATCGAGAACTCGAGGTGTGAAGGAAAAAGTGCCGTGAGCTTCAGTTTGACCGTTGCGAACATGAACTCAGCCGTGGTACAGATCTAAATATTATGCGGGCGGCAAGCAACAGAGCCTACTGCATTCATGCAGACGAACAATTGCTGACAAATATACCTGCAAATAGTTATTTTACAGACGAAATGGCTTAAATGTGACACATCGGTAAACTTCACAATGCGATAAAAAACACTTCACCAACAGAATATTCTTACACGAATAACGAAACATGCATTCCCCTTTGCGAAACATAGAATCCCTGCAGGCGACGTAGTTCAAGCAATTACAAAATTAGGAACTTACAATCTCGATTTCTTTAACGATTGTTGCCTTACGGCGAACCAATATTCACGAGAGTGGAAGACGATCCAAGCCTGGTTCCTCCTTTTTTTCAGCAGGCGTGCTGTTCCGACTCCAGTGGCGTCGCGCGTGCTGACTGTCTGCCGGTGGTCTTCAGCTTCTGATGGTGAATATCAGCCGTGATTAACGACAAGGATTTTGATTGGTTCCGCACACTCCGCTGTGTTACTAGGCCCATTGATTCCCAACGTATGATAAATCATCATTGATATACGATTGACATAACAATGCTAAATCTATTCTTCGAGAAGATACGGCAGCTTCGGACGTACTGCAACGAGGCCAAAACCCTATACTTTATTATCCACCGCGAGAAGTAATGGCAGCATCATTAATTTTACGCAAATAATGGAAGAACCTCGAAGATTACAGAAAATAGAAGACTGTTAGAAGGCTTCCTGCTCCCTCCCCGTATGGACTCTTCGTGCTAGCACATACGCTATATTGTCACGGGGTCGTGACGTCGACGAAGACAGCAGTCAGCACGTCCGAGATGAAACTGTTTATTTGGCCGAACTTGTGGCCGGGAAACTGATAGTCAAACTACAGCAATACACGCTGTATTGCTGTAATACAGCGTAATAATAGCGGCGAATGGGGCGTCGACCGTCGATCAACTGACATGCAGTCAAGCGCGTCGGCTTTTATACAGGCGCTATCGAACTTTCCAGCGATATCGCTGTTGGCGGCGTTATCTCTCGACAAAGCTGGAACATTCTCGTGCGGCGCGTAATCTTAACGGATTGTTCCAAAACAATCGCGAAGCTTCCTACACATCACGGCGAGGCTTGCGCAGCGCGTTGCCCACAGTCTTTGTGGGTGAAGCTTCAACGCATGAAATAAAAGACTCGCGGCAATGCCCCCCTCTGAAAAAGCATCGTCCCGATGCTTAAAAACAGAACATGAATACATGCAATACTAAAGAAGACAAATAAAGAAAGCAAACAGAGTCCTCAGGTGCGTTAACGAGCATAGTACGGTTTAAGGCGCACCACATGCACGACCTCGGGTCGAGCTCGGCGCTTCTGAGAGTTCGTGATGCCGTCGGGGACAACCTCGTAGTCGAGTGCGCCGAGACGTCGAAGTACCTTGTATGGTCCGAAGTATCGTCGAAGAAGCTTCTCGCTCAGTCCGCGTCGTCGTATTGGCGTCCAGACCCAGACACGGTCGCCGGGCTGGTATTCCACGAATCGTGGTCGAAGATTGTAGCGACGGCTGTCGGTGTGCTGCTGGGTATTGATGCGCAGGCGGGCGAGCTGTCGTGCTTCTTCGGCGCGCTGTAGGTAGGTGGTCACGTCGATGTTTTCCTCGTCGGACACGTTTGGTAACATGGCGTCGAGCGTCGTTGTCGGGCTCCGTCCGTAGACCAACTTGTATGGCGTCGTCTGCGTCGTTTCCTGTACGGCCGTGTTGTACGCGAAGGTCACGTACGGAAGGATGGCATCCCACGTCTTGTGTTCGACGTCGACGTACATGGCCAACATGTCGGCGATGGTCTTATTTAGACGCTCGGTGAGGCCGTTGGTCTGTGGGTGGTACGCGGTGGTCCGGCGGTGGCTTGTGTGGCTGTATTCCAAGATCGCCTGAGTTAGGTCAGCCGTAAACGCCGTACCTCTGTCGGTGATGAGAACCTCTGGGGCGCCGTGTCGAAGGACGATGCTCTCAACGAAGAACTTGGCTACCTCAGCGGCACTGCCTTTGGGCAGGGCTTTTGTTTCGGCGTAGCGGGTGAGGTAGTCGGTGGCCACGACGATCCATTTATTTCCACAAGTCGACGTTGGGAACGGCCCCAGGAGGTTCATCCCGATCTGCTGGAATGGTCGCCGAGGAGGCTCGATCGGCGGAAGGAAGCCTGCTGGTCTTGTGGGCGGTGTCTTTCGTCGCTGACAGTCTCGGCACGTCCTTACGTAGCGAGTGACGTCGGCGGCAAGGCGCGGCCAGTAGTACTTTTCCTGTACTCGTGCGAGCGTGCGGGAAAGTCCGAGGTGTCCAGCCGTCGGGTCGTCGTGCAGGGCATGCAGGATTTCTGGTCGCAGTCCTGAAGGTATAACGACAAGGTAGCTGGCTCGGGCAGGAGAGAAGTTCTTCTTTACGAGGACGTTGTTTTTCAAGGAAAATGATGCCAACCCTCGCCTGAATACGTTGGGACAACGATGGTCCTGCCCTCCAGGTATTCAACTAGACTCTTCAGCTCCGGGTCGGCTCGCTGTTGTTCGGCTAAGTCGTCGGTACTTATGGCTCCCAAGAAGCTGTCATCATCGTGGTCGTCGGGCGGTGGTGGGTCGACGGGGGCACGAGACAAGCAGTCGGCGTCGGAGTGTTTCTTTCCGGATTTGTAAACGACGGTAATGTCGAATTCTTGAAGTCGTAGGCTCCACCGTGCGAGCCGACCTGAAGGGTCCTTCAAGTTAGCTAGCCAACACAATGCATGGTGGTCGCTCACAACTTTGAAGGGCCTGCCGTAGAGGTAGGGGCGAAACTTGGATGTAGCCCAGATGATCGCTAGGCACTCCTTTTCCGTTGTGGAATAGTTCGTTTCTGCCTTTGATAGCGACCGGCTAGCATAACTGATGACCCTTTCCTGCCCGGCAGTCTTCTGCACAAGGACTGCGCCGAGTCCTACGCTGCTTGCGTCGGTGTGGATTTCCGTATCGGGGTATTCATCGAAATGCGCTAGTATCGGAGGCATCTGAAGGCGTCGTTTCAGTTCTTCGAATGCTTCGATTTGCGCCGTTTCCCACTTGAATGGCACGTCGGTCTTCGTGAGGTGAGTTAGCGGCTCGGCAATTCGTGAAAATTCCTTGACGAAGCGCCTGTAGTACGCGCACAAGCCGAGAAAACGGCGTACGGATTTGGTGTCGCTGAGTGGCGGGAAGGCAGCGATGGCAGATGTTTTCCGCGGGCCTGGACGAACACCATCCCTGTTGATAACGTGACCCAAAAACAAGAGTTCCTCGTACGCGAAGCGGCACTTTTCAGGCTTCAAAGTGAGGCCGGAGGTCTTGATTGTTTCAAGTACAGCTTCAAGGCGCCGGAGGTGTTCGTCGAAGCTTAAGGCAAACACAACGACGTCGTCCAAGTACACGAGGCACGTCTGCCACTTCAAGCCAGCCAGCACTGTGTCCATAACACGTTGGAATGTCGCAGGTGCCGAACAAAGACCGAAGGGCATGACCTTGAACTCGAAGAGGCCGTCTGGTGTTATAAAGGCCGTCTTTTCTCGGTCTCTCTCGTCGACTTCGATTTGCCAGTAGCCGGTCTTGAGGTCCATCGACGAAAAGTACTTCGTGTTGTGGAGTCGATCCAGGGCGTCGTCTATCCGTGGAAGAGGGTACACGTCCTTCTTCGTGATTTTGTTCAGGCGACGATAATCGACGCAGAAACGTAGGGTTCCATCCTTCTTCCTCACTAACACTACGGGAGACGCCCACGGACTCTTGGACGGCTGGATGATGTCATCGCGTAGCATTTCGTCGACTTGCTTCTTACCGGCGTCCCTTTCTCGCGTCGAAACCCGGTAGGGACTCTGACGGAGTGTTCGAGCATTTTCTTCCGTTATGATACGGTGTTTAGCAAGGGGCGTTTGCCGGACCCGTGATGACAACGAAAAACATTGCTTATATTTCTTCAGAAGGCATCGGAGCTGTTGGTGTTGGCGGGCGGGAAGGCTTGGGTTTACGTCGAAGGATGGCTCAGGCATTGCGGTTGTCGTAGCTTCGTCAGAATCTGAAAAGGCAAACGCATCGCTGACAGCCAAGATTTCTTCGATGAACGCAATCGTCGTGCCCCTGCTCAGGTGTCTGTATTCTTGGCTGAAATTCGTTAGCATCACGCTTCCTTTCCCTTCATACAGCCGAGCAATGCCTCTTGCGACGCAAATGTCACGGTCTAGCAGCAAACCCTGATCGCTCTCGATGACACCTTCGATGCATTCAGCCGTTTCGGTGCCGACGGGAATTATGATGCTGGATCTAGGAGGAATGGTGACTTGATCCTCGAGCACGTTCAGGGCATGTTGACATGGGTTCGTATCCGGCGGTGTCGCTTTCTCCGACGATAGGGTTATCGACCTGGTTCTTAAGTCGATGACGGCGCCGTGGTCACTTCGGAAGTCCATTCCAAGTATCACATCCCTGGAGCAGTTTTGTAGGATAACAAAGCTCGCAGGATAAGTCCGGTTGTTCATAGTGACTCTCGCCGTTCAGACACCAATCGGCGTTATTAGATGGCCTCCAGCGGTCCGGATCTCGGGGCCTTCCCAAGCAGTCCTAACTTTCTTCAACTTTGCTGCGAACGGCCCATTGATGACGGAATAGTCGGCTCCAGTATCGACGAGAGCGGTGACGTTGTGGCCGTCGATCAGAACGTCGAGGTCGCTAGTCCGCCGTCTTGCGTTGCGGTTACGTCGCGGCGTCGGGTCACGGCTACGTCGGTTTGCACCGCTGCTTCCGCGTTGCGTCGTCAGGTCTGCTTCCGGTCGCAAAGTTTCGTCTTCAGGACGTCGACGTCGTTCGGCATGCGGCGGGGGCTCGGAACTTCGTCGCGGTGTCGTCGTCGACGGCGGAGGATCTTCAGGATTTCGTCGTTCAGCAACCGCACCTCCACCGGTTGCTGCCCTTAGTTTTCCGGATATGGGCTAGGCGACCGGCCCCGGTTTGGGCCAGTGTACTGCCGGCGGTGCGATGGCATGTAGCGGCCGGGCGACGGTGAGCGGGAAGGTCGTCGTTCTTGCCACTGTGTGCCTGTGAGGTAGTCGTCGATGTCGCGAGGCCGTTCGCCTGGCTGCGGGCACGGCGCGTTGACGGGGAATCCGCGCAGCCCCATCTGACGGTGCTGGCAGCGGCGGTACGTGTGGCCGGCCTCCCCGCAGTGGTAGCAGAGCGGGCGGTTGTCAGGGGCGCGCCAAACGTCGGTCTTCCTTGGCGCGTAGCGCGGGGCATTGCGCTGGGCGACAGGAGGACGGTAGGGTGTCGGTGGTGGTGGTGGCGGCGTCGCCTGGCGGCGGAACTGCTGCGGCGACGCGGCGTCTTGACGTGGACGAGGAGCGGGGGCGTTGCGTCGGGCTGCTGCAGCATAGTTCATTGCTTGCAGCTGCGGCTGCGCTGCATCGGGGGTGCCCAGCGACTGCTGGATTTCCTCGCGGACCATGTCGGCGATCGAATCCACTTGAGGCTGCGCTGAAGGCAACAGCTTGCGCAGCTCCTCCCGCACTATCGCTCTGATGGTTTCCCGTAGGTCGGCGGTGCCTAGCGAGCGCGCTTCGGTGTGGCCTGTCGACAGGGTTGAGCGGTTTTATTGCTTCGTCCTAATCTCGAGGGATTTTTCAATTGTTGTGGCTTCCTTTAGGAATTCGGTGACAGTTTTTGGTGGGTTCCGCACCAATCCTGCAAAGAGGTCTTGTTTCACTCCCCGCATAAGGAAGCGGACCTTCTTATCCTCAGGCATGGCAGCATCGGCCAGGCGGAAAAGTCGCGTCATCTGTTCCATGTAGATAGTGACCGTCTCATTCGGTAGCTGCGCTCTTGTCTCCAGCAAAGCAGCGGCCTTTTCCTTGCGGACGATGCTCGCGAAGGTATTGAGGAACGTCGTCCGAAAGAGGTCCCAGGATTGAAGGCTCGATTCATGGTTTTCGAACCACGTTTTCGCGGCGTCTTCCAAGTAGAAGTAGACGTGGCGCAGCTGCTCCTCAGTGTCCCAATGGTTGAAGGTGGCGACTCGCTCGTACGTCTCCAGCCAGCTCTCCGGGTCTTCAAACGACGATCCACGGAAAGTAGGTGGCTCCCTTGGCTGTTGCATCACTACCGTTGTAGGTGGTAGGGGGTCTGTCATCGTCTCGGCGGTCGATGTGACGGTCTTCGGCTGCCTGGCGTTTTCGGGAAGGAGCCCGTACTCTGGTTGTAGTCCCTTCTGCCGGCGGCTGGTTCGAGGATCCGGGTTGTCCTTAGAGTCGTCTTCTTCGCGGCTTGGGCTTGGGTCAGCGCTCCGCGGTGGCGTCCGGATCATGAAGCAGCACCTCCACCAGATGTCACGGGGTCGTGACGTCGACGAAGACAGCAGTCAGCACGTCCGAGATGAAACTGTTTATTTGGCCGAACTTGTGGCCGGGAAACTGATAGTCAAACTACAGCAATACACGCTGTACAATAATAGCGGCGAACGGGGCGTCGACCGTCGATCAACTGACAAGCAGTCAAGCGCGTCGGCTTTTATACAGGCGCTATCGAACTTTCCAGCGATATCGCTGTTGGCGGCGTTATCTCTCGACAAAGCTGGAACATTCTCGTGCGGCGCGTAATCTTAAAGGATTGTTCCAAAACAATCGCGAAGCTTCCTACACATCACGGCGAGGCTTGCGCAGCGCGTTGCCCACAGTCTTTGTGGATGAAGCTTCAACGCATGAAATAAAATTCTCGCGGCAATATACAACGATGCGTTCTATAAGTAGTCCGATACTCTGGAAATATACCCTTTTTATCACACGCTGCACTAAATTTCATACGTTCAAGATGGTCGCATTTTGAAGCATCTACACTTATCGTAGTTTTTCGCCCCTTATATTTTTAAAACAACTTGCCATGGAATTTTTTTTTCTGGTCATGCTGACAGATTAAAACCAAGAGAAATTGGTACGAACTAAACACACTGCACATGAACATCTGATATAAGCCTCATTTTTAAAGGCGGTACGAGATACAAAGACTCATCATCTCTTAAGTGTAATCCATAAATATAAGCATACCTGGCATTTCACCTGGAAATTATTTAAAGAATATTAGGAAAGTCGTAGGTTAACATCGCTATGGCTTTCAGGATTGTTCAAATAAAACAGCAGAGCTAGCGAACATGGCGGTAGCGAATGCATGATCAATATCGCGTTTTGTGGATCTGGTTGGTTTTGTATTACACGTTTCACTTACGCCGCAAAAAAAAAAAAAAAAAACACCGATGTCGCCGTCCTCGCTTCGTTGGGCAGTTCACCGCAATACAGCCCACTGATATTTTTTCTCTCTCCCTGCAACGAAGTACAAAGCGAGAAACATGTCATCGTTCAAAGCTAATGCCGTTGTGACACGACGGTGTCTAGTGGGGATGGCGGCGCCTACATGAGCTGTCTTTCGGGGATCCGTGACCCTCGCGTAATATTCATGTGCCTCTCATGTTAATTCACGATACACTTTGCGGCCATAAAATGAAGGCACGCCTTGTTTCGAAGGGGGGTTGTAGATAAGTCGTAGTCTTTGATCTATGGTTAAACGAATGAAGTCTTAATGGACTGGTCGAAACGATATCCCGAATATGCTTTGTTCCTTCAGAAATATGCATTCCAAACGAGATGAGTGGGCGGTACTGTACTTTCTGTACTGTACGAGCTACCAGTGTGGAGTGCTGCTCGCCCGCCTTACGATGTTGCCCTTTGGAGGCACATTTACGTTATCGCGCACGTTGCTTGCGTATTACTTTTGTGTACGATTACGGTTGACAGAGAATTTGGCTGTGTGGTGGGCTGGTGGCTCATGTGTCAATGTTGTTTTCATGTGAGCATACGCAGCTCCGGCTATTCTCTTCAATATATTTTACGCTTTTCATCTGTAAAGGCTGACCAAGGCGGTTTTAAAAAAAAACTTCTGGAGTGGAGGCGGGGCGCCGCCGCTGAAGCCGACGACCGCCATATTGCTCCAGGCCGGGAACGTGTGGGTCGTCGCTTGAGCCCGCGCGGAAGTTCCACAGATGGCGAATTTCTCCACTCTTTTCGTGACAGGCGAGTGTTGTGGATGTGTCGTCTGTTGGACTGCGATCCACTCGATAACCACATTTACAATTTGTCGAAGATTGCGAAGCTGTACATAAAAAGCGCTGGGCCTGCCCGGAGCGCGCAGCACAGTCACAGCGATATCTGGAAGAACGGCCTCTCTAGAACCCGTTCTAAACTCTCTTGGAGAAGCCAATACAAGTAACTGCGAGGTACCCACTACGCCGCAAATCATAATTTTGTAGGGTAGGGGAGCATTCATTATGCCATTATTCATCTTTCTGCGGATAGCGAGGTACCCGCTACACATCTGTAAGGCATATATGTGAACTTTGTTGATGCTGCCTGTGGCTGATGACTACGAAGAATTATGGCTGAGCCTTTTGTAATGGATTTGAAACAATTAATAACCCGGTCACTTGTTGCGAAATTAGCATTGTGTGACGCCTGGTCGTAATTTCGCTCTTCTGACACGCTATATTACACATTTAACGCAATTCCTTTCCCGGTATGACGCCTGTAAGGATGTTTTTGCAAAGGAGTTCCAGTCACTAGCGTGGCTCTGTGGTAGAATACTCGACTGCCACGCAGAGGACCCGGGTTCAAATCCCATCTGAGCTTGTTTATTTTCATTTATTTCATTTTTTCTTAGTTTGCGCGATATTGGTTACGGACACCTGCGGCGGCGGGGGACAACTACCCCACTGCCGTTGTGATCTGACAACAGCTTTCGCTGTAAAATCAGACTTCACCACCTTACAAAAGAAATCGACCGGATCCCACGCGTTGTGGGAATCTGTTTCATGCGAAGCAGTCAGCGAGTGCTTCTATGCTGTTTTTTATGGCTTTCAGCCAAACGTTACGAGGTGGATCAACCTGTTTTTGTAAGTGTAGTAGCTGTGTGCACATCGTGGGCTTACCAGGCACGTCGACAACACTGGCGTTTAGAGGGTAACCTTATGGTGCAACGTAACGTCAGCCCTCACGTCAGAGTACATACGTCAGTATTATCGAAACCATGTGCACTTTATGGTGCAATCATGTGAATATCATACGTAACTTTCGTTAATGTATTACTCCGGGATCGAGCAATGCTTCACTATAGCTTGCTTAATCATAGGAATACAAATGTAATGTTTATTACACTGCTATAAAAGCAGAACCAACACTGGCAACCAAAGACGTTAATCTCATATGACGCCGGTATCGTAGGATTACATACGAACTGTGTATTGCTTTCTTGCAAAATTAGATGGCCAGCACCATAACCACACTTGACGTTGCACCGATGTTACGCCTGCATAGGCTGCTTTTCAAAACTATATACCTGGAGTGCCTCTGTGGTAGAATACTTGAGTGCCACGCAGAATGCTCGGGTTCAATTCCTGCTGTGATCCTAATATTTATTCTTTTCATTCGTTGAGTCAACGCTGCCGATGTCAATTTTTTTTAACGCTCTCGCATTTGAATTACTATACTAATGTCTGTCCTCGCAGTTCCTGGGTAGATATAAATTGTCAATCACCTGTGACGCATAACCGCGGCCCGTGGTAAACGGCTATGTGCCACACTTGTCTGGAGGAAATGGTTTGATGACGTACGGGACAGGATTTTTCGCTAATTCATGTCATGACACGACTGTCATATTCGTCAAATCCTCTTACCCTCCCATGCCGATTTTGGTCTACACCTAGTTAAGGACGCGATCATGAGAGCGCCCAGACGTAGGCGGATAGATAGATAGATAGATAGATAGATAGATAGATAGATAGATAGATAGATAGATAGATAGATAGATAGATAGATAGATAGATAGATAGATAGATAGATAGATAGATAGATAGATAGATAGATAGATAGATCGATAGGATAGTATAGATAGATAGATGATAGATAGATAGATAGATCGAAGAGACACGCTCAAAGCGCCAAAGTTTCACTAAGAAAGTGGCTCGCATTTAAAAAAACTACAGAGTGCAG
>NC_051178.1:84593712-84671351 GCF_013339695.2 Rhipicephalus sanguineus
AAAATCCTGTTTTTGCTAATTATATGTTCAGGGTTACATTACTTCCTCCTATCCCTCTGCACGTTCACCTATAATGGTTACAACTGATCCTGCAAAATAACTCATTCATTATGCTTACCCCCACCCCCCATCAATGTACACAGTAAAGTATAAGTAATGGCATCAGTACAGCTACTTAAACTGGATTTGCCATCTGCTGCATGCCTTTTGTTAGACATTTCGCCAAAGAGTTTAAAATTATTTCTTGTAAATAAGTACTAGTATATACTGATAGGCAATAACAACCACTACTACAAATTAGGTGCATGCACTATCATCTATATGGGTAAGCATTATATGCATTGAAAATGGCTATATAATATGCATGTCTTTCTACACAGCCAGATGTTACAAATATTGAATTAACATAATCATTGAATACTTGTAGCCCATAAAATAGAGTACGGTTGTGCGTAAGTTTTGTGATTAATTCGTATTCACTAAATTACGGCGCACCATTCTCATTTTTAGTATCTATCGTAATTAAACTAAAAATTATAATTACAGTTTATACTTCAGATTTTAACTGGACTCATCTTATTGCAATAGGCTTTTGATTGATACATTGAAGCGCGCTTGTAGGAATCACTTGACTAATATTACCCTCCTGCTAGCGCTCGTAACTGCTAGGGGTATGTGTCACAAAAATTTGGCAAGCTCCACTGCTCCCTCAAGTTCACTAATATCGAAGAATCTGATAAAACTAACCTAGCCGGTATGTGTGGCAGAAATTGGGCTAGCCTCACTGCTCGCCTCTGGTCCAGTAAAAGTGAATAAGCTTTCTGTGACTAGCCTGAACGTTCGGCTGACCACGAAATTGGCATTCGTTTGCATGTAGACGAAACGTCCTGATTCAGGAGCCGAGCACTCTTTCCCTAATGTTGCGATGAGTGAAGTCGTGCGCTCTCCGAAAGAAGCAACTCTGCGTCGGGTAGGTCAGCGGTAATTGGCGTGTGAACGGCAACATCGACGCCGTTCTGGTCGAGAATTCCGCGTACGAGATGCCGACGCCAAGCTAATGCGGGTAGCAGTGGGCACAAATTCTTCCGAAATGAGAAGGCGGTACATCAAGACGTGAACGGCTTGCGGTGCCGTCGGACCGTGAGTTTAAAACAACACAAGACGAAGCGACGGATAACGCTTCCCTGCTTCATCAGGCTTCGCAGCGTTGTCAGTGAAGATGGGCCATTTTTTTTTTCATCTTCCATGCCTGGAATTGGACCTTCGTACACGTGCTCAGGAGCTCAACACTTTAGTTGGAAGAGGCAACAAGGAGGGTCATGACTTCATATCCAGGCATTAATGAAGTGTGGAGACGCGAAATTACAAATGGCCTTAATAAAAGTTGAGACTGCCACATCAGAAACGTATGATCGCTGACAAGCCCACCGCCGCGACAGCATCCTTTATTAGAAAACGGCCCATGCAGCGTCGAACAGAATGACGCTTACAGGGTAGCTTATGCTCCGACATACGAATGTGACTGACGCTTCATCGCGGGACGCATTTCTGTACACTCGTGGTCACCGCGTTCTTGTCGCCCAATGCCATCGTCGTTGCCGCTGAAATCTGTAACGAGCTTCGCTTGAAGATCGAATGAGTTCGCGTAGGACAGGATAAACTGGATATCATTTGCAGATGCCTTCGTCCACCAGGGAATGCAAAATGATTTGATAATAATGATGATTATGCTAATCATCAAATTGCCATATCCGATACTTTCTGTTTGACGTCAATAACCATTGATTCGCGAATACTTGATTGATAACAACAATTAGCCTAATTACCAAACCAGAACAAAAATACTACAAATCACTTATATGCTACAGTCATCTATTATCGAATCGTAATTACACACATTCAAGTACTATCAATTATCTAAATGTGATTCTACACTGACAGCCACATCAATAAGTTTCAGATAAACTTCGATTTTTTAATTATGTATATAAGATTGTTACGGATGATATGGGTTTATTTGCAATGAGGTCAATCAAGCGGCAGGCAAAAGACAAGTGACGGTCAGATGCTGCCGGTCACCAAAATCCCTCATGCCCGTTCTACTTCTTTGTTCTTCTTTCGCGCTCTTCCAGCGCCGCGTTACATTTTCCTCGGGGCGAGATGAAGCTCACCGAGCAAGTCAGATGGCTCGCGGAGTGTAGTGCTTCAGTCGTGCGACATGGACAAGTTGCGTCTTGCGTGAACGGCAGTTGCCAGCTGTCACTTTTGCGATGACGTAGGTGACGTCACCAAAACCTTTGATAATGACGAATGGACCGGTGTATTAAGAAATAAGCTTTTGGCAAAGTCCGCACTTTCTTACTGGTGTCCACCGCCACACTTTCAGAAATGTGACTGGCAGATGTCTTGCGTGGTAACGGGTGTTTGCACGGGAATGGGGCGAGATAGTTCTGAGGCGGGCCAGTCGACGTGCTTCTTCGGCGCGACACAAGGTCTGCGCGATACTCGCGTTTTCATTAGTCGAGAAAGGAAGCACGGTGTTCAGAAAACTTTGTGGATGGCGAGCGTAGAGCAGAAAGAAATGTGTATAACCTGTGACTTCGTGTTTGGCGGTGTTAAAATCATAAGTTATAAAAGGTATTACGGCATCCCAGTTCTTATGGTCCGCTGAGACATATATTGAAAGCATGTTTATGATAGTATGGTTGGTGCGCTCAGTTAGCCCATTGGTTTGCGGGTGGTAAGGCGTGGAATGCCGATAGTGGCATCCACAGAGCCGTAGTAGTTCTTCAACAACGTCAGCAGTGAACTGCGGGCCACGATCACTTATTACCACACGGGGAGCTCCATGACGGAAGATAATCGAATGCAGTAGGAACCAGGACACATCAGATGAGGTGGCTGAAGCAAGTGCCATCGTCTCAGTGCAACGGGTTCCACGCAGACGATAATCTAGCGACGTCCGGTGGAAGACTTGGGGAAAGGCCCGAGTAAATCTATGCCGACTTTTTAGAAAGGCGAAGTCGGGGGCGTAACTTGTGCAGTGTACCTGCAGGAAGAGCAGTCGGTTGCTTGTGCCGTTGCCATACATCACAACTGGCGACGTAGTGCATTGTGGTCTTCCACAGTCGAGGCCAGTAGAACCGCTGTCGGATGCGATGAAGCGTCCGAGCAAATCCAAGGTGCCCAGACGTAGCGTCGTCGTGCATTGCTCGGAACATCGCAAGGCGCAAGCGTTCTGGGACGACGAGAAGCAGTGGGGCATTGCTTGAGTAATTCTTGCGGTACAAAACACCGTCACGAATGGCGAATTGCGTTTGGCGTCGAGATCGGCTGGTCGCATCAATAAGTGGTCTCAGTGATGGGTCGCACCACTGCTCCTGACTAAAGAGGTCCAGACTAGGAAAGTCGAAGGAGATCGTCGCAAGGTAATTGTCGAAATCTTCGTCATCAGTGCTTGTATTTGGAGATGGTAGACGAGATAAGCAATCGGCGTCGGCATGGCATCGCCCACTCTTGTAGGCTACAGAAAAGTTATATTCCTGAAGCTGCAAGGACCAACGAGCCAACCAGCCAGCTGGGTCACGTAGTCCAACAAGCCAACATAGGAAATGATGGTCGGTTACGATCTTGAAGTGTCGGCCGTACAAATAAGGTCGGAACTTGTGTATGGCGAAAACTGCGAGGCATTCCAGTTCTCTTACAGTATAATTGCTTTGAGCCTTTGTCAGCGCACGACTTGCATACGCAACGACGTGTTCGCCTCCATCATTAAACTGGACGAGGACGGCACCAATGCCCACGCCACTTGCTTCCGTATGCAGTTCCGTGAGGGACTCCGGGTCGAAATGAAGCAAAAGGGGCCCAGAAGTGAGCAAGAACTTCAACTGTTCGAAAGCAGCCTCACGCTCAGCGGTCCACTGGTGGGGGGTGTCCTTTCGAAGCAAGTCTGTCAGTGGATGAGGTAGCTGGGCGAAGTTTTTAATAAATCTGCGAAAACAAGAACAAAGGCCCAGGAAGCTACGAAGGTCCTTCTCCGTCTTTGGTGGCTTGAAGTTACGGACTGCAGTGATCTTGTTGAGATGTGGTCGTATGCCGTCCTGGTCAACTAGATATCCAAGAACAACGGCTTGGCGCTCACCGAAGTGGCACTTATTTGAGTTCAAAATAAGTCCAGCTTGTTTGATGCAATTGAGAACAACGGCGAGCAGCTGTTTATGCTCGTGGAAAGTCCTGCCAAAAATAATGACGTCATCGAGATAACACGAACAAATCTCCCAATTGAGACCGCGAAGGACAGAGCCCATAAATCGCTTGAAGGTTGCTGGAGCCTTTCATAAGCCAAACGGCATAAGGTTAAACTCATATAAGCCGTCGGGCGTAACGAAATCAGTCTTTCCTCTGACAGACGGATGCATTGGTATCTGCCAGTACCCAGACCGGAGGTCTACAGATGAAAAGTACGCGGCGGAGTGCAGGCGATCAACAGCATCGTCGATGCGTGGTAAAGGATACACGCCTTTCTTCGTGACGGCGTTAAGGCGGCGGTAGTCGACACAAAATCTCCATGAGTTGTCTTTCTTTTTGACGAGTATAACCGGAGCTGCCCAAGGGGTGGATGGCTCCTGAATAACGCCCTTCTGCAGCATGTCGTTGACCTGTTGGGCGATCACTTTCCTTTCCGATAGGATACGCGGTAAGGCTTCTGGCGTATCGGTGTAGCATCTCCCATGTTGATACGGTGGTGCATACGGGATTTTCGCAGCGTAAAACAAGGATCGCTTTGAGCAAAATTTAAGACTGCCGTGTATCTGGCGAGTACTTCTTGAAGAACATCCATCACGTCAGAAGA
Source organism: Rhipicephalus sanguineus (assembly GCF_013339695.2). Classification (NCBI taxonomy): domain Eukaryota; kingdom Metazoa; phylum Arthropoda; class Arachnida; order Ixodida; family Ixodidae; genus Rhipicephalus; species Rhipicephalus sanguineus. Next base: position 84,598,565 of record NC_051178.1, read on the forward strand.
CAGCGACTTGTTTATCATGCGCCGCAGGTCGGCTGCGTAGTCAGGCGCTGGTAGATGCATGTCTGGAGACCCTTCAACCGTCCGAACGTCAATTGGGGTCTGCTCCGCAAACGTTCCCAATTTGAATCCGGCTGGCAGACAGACAGACTCTGCAGAAGCATTGACTGTCCACAAGAAAGCACGTCCGTCGCTGACTTGAATAAACGACAGAGGGACCAGCACATTCTTCTTAAGTGCCTTGGTACGATCTGGTTCCACTAGGCCTCTGCAGGATTCCAACAGGACACGAGAAGAGCACACGGGTGTAAACATGTCTGAATGACCAGGGATCAACGCATATTCAGACAACGAAAGAACGTCGGCTGGTTGACTCCGAAAATTGTCGATTACGGCAGTTGGCAGCGTGCATTGGAGAATAATTTCCCCAGTCCCACAGTCAAGCGTAGCGCCGCATTAACGAAGGAGGTCTATCCCTAAGATAACACTATGAGTTGCATGCGCCAATACAATGAATTCCGCTTAAAACTTTTTCCTCCAATCATTGCTAAAACCGAACACCAACGGGGCGCAACAATTCTCCTCCAACTACACGAAAAGTTTCATTGTGATCCCACGCAAACATGAATTCACGTCCTAAAGTGATCTTTAAAATGAAGGCTCAAAACCGAAAGAGTCGCACCTGTTTCTACAAGACCAATAGTGTTTACACCGTCTATACACTCTCGCACTTTGTTCTTCAACATCACAGCAGAAGGAGGAATTGGCGAATGTGACCGTCCCGCGACCGCTCCTCCAACGGTCGCACCAGCGAGTTTCCCAGCTGGGGCGGAGAAGGCGACCGACGATGCGGGGACGGCGAACGGCATGGTACTCTCGAAGGCGGCGTAAGGCTTCGCTCGGAGGCTGGAGACTCGTCGCGCAATCCGTTAGGCCACTGTTGTCGTAGAGGGGTCACGATAGATTGAGAGGACGAGGTTTCGTGTACAAGAGCCGGGTATGCCGAAAAACGTGGTGCTCGCGGCTGGCGGCGGCAGAAGCGCGAGATATGCCCTCCGAGGCCGCATGTGTAGCATACTGGCACGTCCCGGTTCGAATTAGTGGTAGCAGAGGCTCGCGGAGTTGGGTGGTAGACCGCAGGCGCACGCCGTGTTGTCTCGTAGTAGTCTGCAGGAAGACGTTTTGGTGTCGGGGGATATTCCACAGCAGCACGACGAGGTGGTGACATACGGCGGCGACCATGAATTGACGGGAGCGATCGGAAGTTCGTGCTGGAGTGTGCCTCTTCAGATAGTGGTCAATACTCATGCGACGATTTGACGGGAGCGATTGGAAGCTCGTTCTGGAGTGTTCCTCTTCAGATAGTGGTCGATACTCGATACGACGCTCTCGCCTCCAGAAGGATGGTGGTTCGGGAAACTCGTCGAATGCGCATTGATAGCGAGCCTCTGCACCCTGAAGCCGTGCCAGCTCTTCTTGAACTACTCGACGCACGATCAGAGGTAGGTCTTCGCAGGCGGCGCCGTCCATACCTGCAACCGTAGGGACGTTGTCCAAGCGCCCGAACTTCGGCAAAATTCGTCGCGTCTTCAGCGCCTCGAATGCCCGACATTGCTGCCCGACCTCGGAAGGTGTGTTCAGGTTTTCCTTTGTAATTAGAAAGTTATAAACGTCCTCAGCGATGACCTTTAACAGATGTCCGACCTTGTCTTCGTCGCCGGACATGTTGGTGTTAACAATGCCACGCAGCTGCAGTACTTCCTTAATGTAGGTCGTACGCATTTCGCCGGGCAATTGTGCTCTAAGCGCGAGTGTTTGTTCAGCCCTCTTTTTCCTGGAACTTGTGTCTCCAAATCAGGCCTTCAGTTCCTCAGCAAAGGGCGGCCATGTGGTCAGCACGTGTTCGTGGTTGTTGAACCAAAACAGAGCGGTCCCGGCGAGAAAGAATGCCACGTTCACGAGCTTCGCCGAAGTATTCCATTCGTGATAGCGGCTCACTCTTTCGTAGTGCTTTAACCAATCGGCCATGTCTTCATCGGTCCTGCCTGAGAATATGCGTGGCTCAGGTGCCCAGTAGCTAGTTTGTCTCGATCGGTGGCTGCCTTGTTCCGTGACACCGGCCGACGTGCCTTCGTGGGCGTCGGTCATGTTTGTGTGTTCCGGAGGTAGTCCGGCTAGGCCTTGGCTTCTTCGAAGGTCTTCTGCGACAGTGTCGTCAAGGGCGTCGGTTACCCATCGCCCCCACCAAAAGTGTTACGGATGACATGGGTTTATTTACAATGAGGTAATGAAGCGGCAGGCAGAAGACGAGGGACGGTCAGATGCTGCCGATCACCAAAATCCCTCGTGCCCGTTCTACTTCTTCGTTCTTATTGGGCGTTCTTCCAGCGCCGCGTTACAATATACCAGCTGCCCAATTTCTCTGAGTGTGACTGACAGACACTTTGCCACCAATTTAGCGCCAGGCGAATCTCTACACCTGTCGCGCTGCTTGGCTGCAGTTAAAGTTCACATAAGCGGTTCAGGGAAAAAGCTCATTCAATGTATATTATACCAAACTGCAAAAACTAAAGAAAGATAATTCAGCTGTACATGACACTAGAGTGCAATAAGCCAATTATCTATGGTTGCTGTAGAATTCGCTTTTTAAAATTATCATGCGCATATTAGACGGATTTGCAAAAGCCTCAATGTGTATCGCAACAATGTGTACACTGACGCGTGCTCAGGCGTGCCGTTGCTGAACGCTTAATTCTTCTGTAATATTCCATATACTCACCAGTCCAGTTTGAGGAAAGTTGCCTACTTCTGCGCAGACATGTATCGACAGGACGGTATCGTCACCTGCAGTAAGTGTCCATTCCCAATTTTTATCCGCTTCAGTGTGGACTGTAAAGATTTTAAGATTATTCCACTCGTTTCACAAACGTGGGTTGCAAACCAGCAATTAAAACATTTAAAATATTCTGCATTCTATTACTTCGGCATAAGAGGGCAAAGTCATTATGCTGTTCTAGCTCTTCCCAACACACCGCACAACGTGAGGATGCCTTTAAACGACACCTTCAGAGCTATGACATGCTACGCTTGTTCATCAACATTAGTTGCACGGCATTGCATTTAGCGTGGAGGGACAACCTGGAGCATCTAAAAGGGGCATCGTGAAGGGCAGGTTAGTGGACGCGTTACATTGTGACATTTTAGTGGGATGAATATTTTGAAAGTAGCAGAGGTCACTTCGACAAAAAAAAACCGCCAAGCGCAACGGCAAAAACACACCTGCGCGTGACAACGGCATTAGCGAAGCGCATTCGCAGAAGATCAGAAATCCCCTGTGAGACCATACTAGCGGAAACTTAATCAGCGCCGATCGCAGCCATGGCTGCGATAAGCGCTTATTCACACTCTCAGGTTGAAAAGCACATATATACAAAATGAAGTGGATGGGGGGATGACCGCCGCTGTAGCTCAATAGGTAGAGCATCGGACGCGTAATTCCAAGGTTGCAGATTGGTTCCCTGCCGGCGGTAAGTTATCGTTTCGTTCCCTTTACCTTCATCACCTTTGTAATATAATTACAACAAATAACATCCCCTATAATTTCCCTGGTATTATTGTCTGTTAGTTCTCATTATTATTCTGTCTAAAAAAGAAAATCGAACCCTTAAAATATCCCTTCCTTTCTACAGGCAATGCCCTTGAAATGTAATGTTTTCGTTAGTGTAGAAACGTCACCTACTGAATAGGAAATATTTAGATATCCTATATTGTCACACAACAGTACTGCTGCTACAACATTAAGGCTAAGGTCGCCTCTGTCAAACCTGTAGTCTAAAGACAACGTGACCCAAAGTAGCGTATCTAACACCAAGCTTTTGCCGCAGCCACTATTTCTAGAGGAACTGAAATTAACTGCGCTGTCCGTGTGTGCTCCTGCAAGTGTTTCGCCTTGTATTCCGCGCTGTACAATTCTATACGTTACGAATCAAGACCAACTAGCCCGACTTCTCGTTTTGTTGTCTGTAATTTAATAGCCATCCTCAAAATCGGCTCTTGCAACGGCAATAACTCCCAGCCGACACTGTGACGTAGTTGTTTTCCAATGTTCTATTACACAAGTCAAATAGCCATTAATGTCAATTTTTTTACCATTTATGACGCTTTGATGACGACTGATGGCCGTAGACATGTTATGATTGCTTGCTTTGAGATTCGTTGCCAATAAAAGCAGTATATCAATGACATTTTCCCGACTACTTAGGCTTCGCAGAAACAAAATTGCCGTATGCCATGGAGTGCCGTCTCCATCGTATCGCAAACGAATGTTTCGCGTACGTGTTGTGAGTACCAGAAAATTACCAGACAAAAGGTGATGAAAACAACATGTGCAATCAAATACAATCTGGAAAGAATGCGAGCGGTGGTTGTTCCCATCTGCGCATGACAATAGTGTGATATGATCGTAGAGCGCATATCGTCACTTGGTCCTAATGGGGAAGATGACGGTTGTCGGTGTGTTAAGCACGACATGCCTTTTTCGGTGAACATGTGCAGAGCGACAAGCGCGATCCCGTTTTCCCCTCACACATCAACAAAAGCTTTTTATGGCAGCATCGATGATCCTTCTTTTTTTCTTTTTTTCTCTTGGATTGGAATTTTGGCCTGCGAAGCACTGGAGAGAAATTGGCACTAGTGATGCAACTGCCGCTTACCTAGAGGCTATGGGGATTGACGTAGCCTTGAGTAAATTATGATATTTTGATATTCAGCCTTTATTCAGCGCGACTTAGCCTCTTGCAAGCCTATCAATTGCAGCAAAGCCGCTGATTCTCCATCGCCATAGGCGTGTGCACCGAAGGGAGAGGGGGGGAGGAGGGTGGCACCCCTAGTCATCTAAGAAAAGGGGGGTGCAAAGTTTGCCCCAATAGGGAATGGGGGCGCCGCGATGAACCTGCGCCCCCCCCCCCCCTGTAGGGGAACCTTGCGCACGCTTGTGTGTATCGCACAGACGGCCGCGCTTCCAACGCGTTGTGGCTAAAAGTTATTCGATTCTTTATGTGGCCTTAGCTGCTGAAAGGTGATAATCTGGTACTGCATTTTTATGTGAGGACTGTTTTCGCCCGTAAGAATGGGTACGTTAAGAGAAACTGGACGATCGAGCTGCGTATGGCACGTGGTGTAAAGGCAGTAAGGCGACGTCGGGAATGGCTGTGGCTGCGTTGGCTTGTACACAATCATCTACATGTGCCTCTGTTCTTGAGGGCACGCCACCGTATGGAACATGGTGATACAACTGCCATTTCAACAGTGAAGTTGTTTAGCAAATCGTTCCTTGCGAGTCGATCGCAGAAAACTATCATCATAATAACGGGTATGCGCCACTGTGCGGCTACCTGAGAACGATAACAGAGATAACTAGAAAGAAAGAAAAAAGAAAGAGAGAAATAAAGAAAAAGAAAGAAAGATAGAAAGAAAGAGAGAAGGAAAGGAAAAGAGAAAGAAACAGAGAGACATGAAGAAAGAGAAAGAGAGAAATCGATGCCGAAAAAGAATTCTTCACAAGGCGGGATTCGAACCCGCGCAGCCTCGATCCGAAGGCGAGCGTCCTAACCACTCGGCAATCCAGGCACGCCAGCAAAGCATTGCATAGCCTCATATGTGTAGCAAGGGTGGGGGAAATGGAAATGAGCGTGAGGAAGATTGATGTGGTCGTGAGAAGCGAAAGGAGGAAGGGAGAGAGTAAAGCATACTGCAGAAAGAATGAGAAAGATAAAAATAACAAAGAAAGAAACGCAGAAAGACAAATTGGGCAGATCGCACGCCTTGTTGGAATCGGTTTCATGCGGAGCAGTCGGCTAGTAATTGTCTATGCTGCAGTTTTCGGCTATGAGCCAAGCGTTACGAGGTCTATCGACGCGTCTCTGTGTGTAGCAGTTGTGTGCACAGCGTGGGCTTAGCAGGAACAACGAATATAATGGTGTTCAAAGGGCAACTCATAGTATGACGATGCGTCAGCACTGCACCGTGGTCAGCACTCAAGCTAGAGAAAAGACGTCATCATTGTCGAAACTAAACGCATTTTACGGTGTGATGTGAATATTATAAGCAACTTTCGTTAGCGTATTCGTCCGGGGTCGAGCAACGCTTCAATATAGCTTGCTGAATCATCGGAGTGGAAAGATAATGCTTCTTAGACTGCTATACAAGCGAAACCAATACTGCAACCACAATTTCCGTTAATCCGACATGACGCCTGTATCAAAGGTGTACATATTTAATGTTTCTTCTTTTGTTATAAAATTAGATAGCCAGCACTGCAACTACAACTGACGTTGCACCGACATTACGCCTGCATAGGGACTTCGTCCAAAGAAGTTTCAAGACTTGGCGTGGCTATGTGGTAGAATACCTGACTGCAACGCAGAATGCATGGGTTCGATTCCTGCTGCGATCCTGATTTTATTCTTTGCTTTCGTCTGGTCAACGCTGCTGATGTTGGTATTTATTAACGCTGTTGCATTTAAATTACCAATATCTGTTCTCGCCGCCCTGGCTAGATACAAACTATCAGTCACCTGTGGCGCATACCTTCATAGCACGGCCCGTGGTATAAGGGTATGTACCACATGTGTCTGGAGGAGAGGGTTTGACGACGTACGCGACAAGATTTTCATGGTGTTAGGGGCGAAGCTACTTAAAGCGGCACCCGTTCGTCCCTCGTAGTTGTCGTAGCCGTAGTGCGTAACCAGTCGTAACGCTAGTACCAGACCTTGACCTCCAAGGTGGTGCCGGTGGGATATTTTTCCTGTGCGTTGGTGAACAATAAAAAATTCGCAGCGTGCGCGTTAACTAAAAGCCGAATTCGTCTGTCTCTCATTCCCCATTAGCAGCCATTGGCATGTTCCAGTAGGAAACGTTAGTAGAAGTGTAAGTGTTAGCTAAAATCCGACTTCTTCTGTCTCTCATTCCCATTAGCAGCCATTGTTTACCTCCAAGGTAGTGCCTGGTGAGATTTCTCCTGTGCGTGAATAAACAATAAAAATTTTGTTCAAAACGCCGTTGATTGATGAAATAAACCAACGAAAGACGCCAGATGTTTTCTAAAAGCAAAACGAAAGAACGCCAGATGTTTCTAAAGCAAAACGAAAAGACGCCAGGTGCTTAACGAAAGACGCCAGCTGTTTTCTAAAGCAATGGTTTTCTAAACAATGAAAATTCACAGCGTACATGTAAAATTAAAGTGAGCTGCAAGTCGTCATAACTCATCGAACGTTTAGTATAAACGCGCCCGATCTCACGTCGGTGATGATGTACTGGGCAGATTTTACGGAAGATTCACGGTTTACCGATGAACCTCGGCAGCTTCGCCCACTCATCATCATTCACTCCGTGGATATGCTGTGATTTTTTTAGCTGCCGAAACGTAAACCTTTACGTACGTAAGTAAACCTTTACGGCCGCGAACGTAAAGGTTTACGTGCGTACGTAAGGGTTTACGTTTGTGCAAACCACTAAGTGGTGATGATAACTGCATTTAAACTAAATTTAATTCAGATAATATTGAATTACGCTGCGGCAAAACCATAAGAGAGGTTTTTAGCGTCTGCAGTATCTCGGTATAAGCGAAGGAATATAGCAATACCGGGTTACCGGGCGGTGGTGTCGACATCTTGTGATGCTTCGTGCAACCACAATCATGGATACGTTTGTTTTCGCTTAGGGTTCTTGAGGGGGCAAAAATGATTAAAAAGGCAACTCATTCGTAATTATGCCGCTGCAAGGCATTTACATTGGAAGTAAAACGCCCGATGCTTCTGCAATAACAATTTTGTGCTTGCCTGGTACACCATGGCCCCGCTAGGTGGTGCCACCTATCCAGCCTGTTAGCGGTCGCTCTAGTCCAGGTCGCTCTAGCCTCGGTAATCCGGCTGAAATTAGGTGATCGTAAGTGACGCTCGAACTTCGGCTTCTTTTGACTCGGCGGCTGGAGTCTCCGCGAAGCGGATATCGCGAATAGCTACGAACGAAGGTGGATTTGCGAGATAGGACCGTGGACGTAAAGCCTATCCGGCGAGTAGTTTACGTTCCGCAAAAGTTTACATTCCGTAAAGGTTCGCGCATGCGCAGATTCTATCCGGTATATATTGTGACTACCACACAAAAACAGCAAATACTCTATGAAATTTCTTCAACCTAAATCTGGAGCAGCAAAGGACTTGCATGAAATAGACCAGCTTGCTTGCCAAGAACATCGAGCAAACAGCCGCGCGTGCAAAAATTGAGAGGTCATGTCCCCCCCATTTGTCAGCTTGAGCTTTCAATTCCTGGATCTTTTCATTCCATAATTCTTTGGTGTCTCGATGGGTACCTAATGGTACACCAAGATAAATCCCAGGTATGCGCATCCACTGCATGCTTTAAAAAATGCAGTGCGTTGTCTCCCACTCACCATGCCATAAACCGACACACTTGGTGAAATTTTCATTGCTGCCTGTCATGCTGCGCCACACTGAAACATGTCGACCTCGATGTGAAAGGCTAGTCAACAGAGTAAGACCGTGTTTCGTTTCATATTTTGATGTCGAAAACTGGAATAAGACGCGATTTCCCTTTCCAAATCATGCTTGCTTCGTTATAAGACACAAACAAAGGGTTTCCGGCAACGAATGAAATGCGCAAAATGAGAAGAGCGCTAAGTTTCTGTAAGACTTCTGTTCTTAACTCCGAGAAAACTCCGAGATGGATCGAGGAGCAGGGTAGAGCCTGGCGGCTGTTACTGCCTATTTTTATTAGCCCTTTCTCGCCCTTGCTAATGATCATCATGTACAGAAGCATAATGATCACTCGTTCGATAAACACGTGCGTACAAAAATTCACATTGAGTAGTTTTCTCGCGCGAGTGGCGTTATTACTGCAGGGCGGGCGTGGCTGTATGGGCACACTGTGCTTGCATAGGCGGCCCCACCAGCGGAGAACGCCGGCGCCCGCGAGCGCAAAGAAGTACGGCCTTCGCAGGTGCACCGGTCACATGCGGACAACGCTCGGAGCGTTACATGGTTACGGACGCGCAGCGTATCGGCTCCGCCGATTTTCGGCCGGAGCGTCGGACGTCTCCGCCTGACCACAACATGCTCATCACCAACGTGTACCCAAAGTTGCAGGGAACATCTGGGCACTAGTTTGTCTACGGTGGACTCGGTTAAACCCCTTTTTTCGGCAGCACACAACCGCTTTCGCCGGCGCCGCAGCTAGGCCTCATCACCAGCGTCATGAACTCATGACCGCACCTCATGACCGCATGACCGCTAGGGCTCATGACCGCACCTGCCTTTGGCTACCGACGCCAGCATGGCTGCTGCGCAAGTCTCCTGTCGGGGTTACGACCCCGAATGCATGCAATGAACAACGGTTCCCCAAGCGGCACTTGGAGACCCAGTTCCGGCAAGTTTTCGCAGCGCCACGTTGAACGCTGCGGTGCTGCGCCGAGCGCAGTGCCGCGTCGCTACCGACACCGGCGATCTCGTGGGAAACCAGCAGCCACCCGCTACACATGCAGCGGGACGCAAGGGGCGACTACTTACGCAGTGGAAACCGCCTATTATCCCCAAACCTGCTCCAGACGACTACGTAGTCGTCATCAAGCCTCGTACCCGCGTCTCGTTGGGCGAGACGTCCCAGGAGACCGGCTGCGGCCGGGCCTTCACGGCTCTCCTAGGCCCGCAACCCGCATCAGATCTTACCATAATACCGGAAAGAGAACAAAATCTGATTCTCGTTCATACCGCTAAGCCCGAGCTGTCGGGGAATTTGAACTCAGTGCACCCAGCGGGCGCGTCCCCCTTGTGGGACACCTGCACCAAGATAGAAAGGATGTCTGCTACGGCGTCGTTACCGTCCGCAATGCTGACACTACGTCTCGCTTCGTGCTAGCCTTCACTGGCGCCACGGCACCATAGTGGAAGTGCGTAAATTTGGGAATTCTATCAAAGCAAGGCTCACTTTCGCCGGAAATGAGAAGCCAGGTTTCGTACATTACGACTCGGATCTTGTGCAAGTTAGGCCTTACCAGCGAACCATTCCGGCCTGCGGATATTGTGGTGTGGTCGTCCACCGCCCGGACCGGTGTGGCCTGTGTGGACAGCAGCCTCCGCTTGTTGAGGGGGTGCGGGCCCCTCACGAGTTCAACCCAAAGTGCGCAGCCTGCGGTGGAGCTATGCCACGGGGGACGTGCGTGTACAGCTAAATATCGTGATTCCCAGCACGCCCATCCAAAACGCGGGCCAAAATCCAAGCGGAGGAGACGCAGGCGTGGCAAGCGTCGTCCGAGCAAGCCCAAGGGCAAGGTCGTCGACCCTACAACGACAAAGTTTGTGACCCCACCCACCGGGAATCAAGGGAAACCTCCGCCGCCAGGTTCTCGTAATGGTGCAGCGAAGCAGCCTTGACCCCCCCAAACCGGCGGCCCGAAGACCTGGGTGGACGTCGCCCAGCAAAACTCGCAGGTGAGCCGCGCGGGCAGGACAGCTCCTCCCTTCCCGTTCCCCACAAGCGGCAATCTCTGCCGAACAAAAAGACATATCTGCTCTTCGCGAGCAGGTTGCAAATCTTCAGAAGCGCCTAGCGATCGCGGAGGCCCGCCAAAATTCCCCCAACCACCCCTCTGCCCCACCCGCAGCAGAGGCGATGGAGAGCGACACCACTCTCTCAGGACAGGCTGTGGACGCCCTCGCGGCGCTCGATGCTAGAGTGAGCACGCTCGAAACCCAGGCTAACTCCCGAATATCTGCATTGGAGACGCAAATTAATGCCACACTTAGTTCGGTAGTTGACAAAATTAGTCAGCTTACAGAATCTATACCAAGCATCATAGCTACTCAGTTGGCTCAACTCACCCGCCCTACCAAGCGCGCTTGCCCGCTGAAAACCTTCGCGAGTCGGCACCTCAAAGCGTCTAGGCGTCAGACCACTGACGACGAGGAAGAGGTAACCTACAGCATCTCCAGTATGGTGGAATCGCCTCTTTCTCTAGCCACTGGCTCTCAAACCTCCCCTCTCCAAAATGTTAACGCTACCCTTGACCATGGCTGGCACCCCCAGGAATAGGAAGCATCCGCAACCCAATTCGACATATATTCAAATTTTACAGTGGAATCGCCGCGGATTCAAAGCACGCACCAAGCGAGCTGATTTACGCCTTTCCTTTCAACTTTTGCCGAGTTACCTGCTGTGGCGGCCCTTCAGGAGCCAGGAAACGGGGCCACTCTCATCAACTCCAGCGGGATGCGCAGAGCTGCCTCTGCATACATAAAGATTACACGGCCTCACAGGTTGACCTGGATCTTAGCGCAAATTTCTTCTATGTAATGGTGACAATCCTTCCGCTACGCAAACAGGACCCGCCATTACACATACATAACATTTACTGTCCCCCAAAGCTCCCGAATGTTACGTTTGCAGATATCTTGAGCTGGGCCTTCAAGATCGCGAAGCAGGATCCCCTCATTATTATCGGAGACTTTAACGCTCCCAGCACCTTATGGGGATACACACGTCAAGAGAAACGTGGACGCAAGTTGGCGGAGCTTGTGTCCACATTGGGCTTGACACTTCACACAGATCCCGCGCAATCAACTCGTATACGTAACTCCGTTACACGTGATACGTGTCCGGACCTAACCTTTACGAAAAATATTCGGCATGCAAATTGGACCAATACCGCGGTATCCCTCGGTAGTGACCACTGCGTAATTGTCACCACAATACGTACCAAGCCACTCACAAGACCACATTCCCATGCACAACTACCCGACGAGACTAAGTCCCAGGCCACCTACGTAAACCCCCAGTCGATAGTGGACCAGGGATACTTAGCGTGGTCCCAGCATTTAGTATCACACTTGAAATCAGTGGAGCAAAATGTTAAACTCTCAGAGGCGAATCCGGTGGTGGATAACACCTATTCCATCTCTGGGAGGCATGACACAGCCTAGTCCGCCGCTGGCGTCTTCAAAAACACAACCGGCAACTCAAAATTCGCATCGCGGTGATCACCCGACAGGCGGCTGAGTACGCGGCCCAACTCAGCGACTCCAATGGGGTAGACCGGTGCAACCAGGCAGCTCAGCAAATGTCGAGTCGCAGTACGTGGCGTCTCTTCCGCGCCCTTACCGATCCGGCACATACCCGTACAGAGACTCAAAAACACCTTCAAAGGGCTATCTATAACTTTAATGGACACGTCCAAACTGGCCGAAGCACTCCGCGACAAATATTTGAGCATGCACCAGGATCCCCGTGGTAAGGCGTACTCGTATGCAGGTTCCGAAAACACCGAGTTGGATCAACCCTTCCAGCCTCATGACCTAAAAGCGGCCCTGGCTAAAATGAAGCGAGGTACAGCGCCAGGCCGGGACAAGGTGACGGTAAAGCTCCTTGCCAACCTCCCCGATCCTGTCTACGACATGCTTCTCGATTACTTCAACATTATCCGGCTTCGAGGCACACCACTCCCTATCGATTGGAAAACGGCAGTAGTAACTTTCATTACAAAACCGGGTAAAGCCATGAACACCGACAACCTCCGGCCCATCTCCCTCACTTCGTGTGTGGAGAAGCTGATGGAGACAATTGTCCGTGACAGATTGTCAGTACTTTTGGAACAGCAAACCATTTTTGCAGACACCATGTACGGTTTCCGCCCATACCGATCCGCACAAGATGTCCTGCTGGAACTTCACAAGGAGATCTTGGACCCTGTCGAGCACCCCAGTAATGATAAAGTGGTTCTCGCATTTGACCTGTGGGGTGCCTTCGACAATGTGACCCACGAGATTATCCTATCCCACTTGTCGCAAACGGGCTGTGGGCGTAATACTTTCCGTTATATCACACAATTCCTCACAAATCGGTAATCCTATATCCGGCTGCAAGACACAGAACATGGGCCATATCAGTTAGGCACACGAGGGACCCCACAGGGAGCGGTTTCGTCCCCATTATTATTTAATCGGGCCGTGATGAAGCTCCCTACCCAGTTGGCTGAGGTCGTCGGTGTTTAGCACGCGCTGTATGCGGACGACATCATCATCTGGGCAACACAAGGATCGGTTGGAGAGATTGAGACCAACCTGCAACAAGCGGCAGCTATTGTGGACGAATACGCTCATCGCTGTGGTCTTGAGTGCTCCCCAAGCAAATCGGAATTCGTGCACCTTCGCCCCAACTCGAAGTGCACAACCAAAATTGCCCTCTCCCTACTTAGCGGACCGATACCCGAACGCGAGGAAATCCGCGTGTTGGGGCTTTTCATTCATGAAAGGCGCAAAATTGACACTACCCTACACAAGATACGAATGGTGGGTGACCAGGTGGGCCGGATGGTTCGTCGGGTATCCAATAAAAGGGGGGTGTTATGCCAGGGCTCCCAACCCAAGCTTCCTTGCTTCGACAAGGAATTCAAGCTGGTAAAACGTCTGACGCAACCAGGGTCAACACCCGCTGATGCAACGAGGCGGGAGTCTTACGCAATCCCCGGCAACTCCGGCGATGCGGCTGACGCAACCAGCGTCAGCACCAGCTGATGCAACGAGGCGGGCGCCTTACGCAATCCCCGGCAACTCCGGCGCTGCGCCTGACGCAACCGACGGAAATATCTCCCGCAACGTGCGGCAAGCCCTCTCCCCCCGCGGATCCGGTTCGAGCCAGCGACCAACGGCGGTTCTTGATTGGAGGCTTCGAACTACTGGCTGATGCAAGAGGTCGGCCAGGGTTATAAAAGAACCAGGCTGCGCGGAGCGGGACAGCGACACAGCGAACGAAGAAATCCCGGGTCGTCGTCGCACCGCTGTGCGAGCCCAATGAGCTGTCGGCCCCAGCGCCGAATATGTAAAGCCTCTGTACATATGTATATAAATTTGCCTTAACTCACCGTCGCCTTGATCGCTCCGTCTATCAGCTCTGCGCAGAAGCAGTCGCAAGCTGAGAAACCTGTTACCCAAGAGGGGGAACTACGATGGAAAGATGCCTTGCGGCTGGCTAATGCGTTCGTCACCAGCCGAATTTTATATTCGGTTCCATACCTCCTCCTACGCAAATGCGATGAGTATGACTTAGATGCAGTTCTCCGCAAGGTTTACAAGAGAGCACTCGATCTCCCCATAACGGCGTCCAACCAGCGTCTGATCGGTTTGAGGATGACCAACACGTTTGGGGAGTTACGAGAAGCTCATCTTACCAATCAATACTTGCGCCTCAGCAAAACACCTGCGGGGCGACGCCTTCCTACGCGCTTACATATATCCCCCGTTACGTAGACGTAAGAACGGGTCCGCATCCCCGAAGCTTGGCGCTTCGCTCTCCAGGTGCGACCCCTTCCGCACAACATCACTAGAGGCACCCATGATGGTCGCCGGCTTGCGCGGGCGGAGGCCGTCTCTCAACTGTATGGTGATAAGCCAGGTGTCATCTATGTGGATGCTGCCGGCCCGCACCATGGGGATTGGTTCACGGCGGCCGTCATCCACCGAAACAGTACAGTTCAAGGCCTTACTTTCCGTGTCCCAAACATTACATTTGCAGAGGAGATCGCCATTGCACTGGCCGCCGCAGATCCAGACTCGGGTCATTATCACTGACTCCAGGGGCGCCTGCCACAATATTGAGCAAGGGTATATTCCATACCGCGCATTCAAAATCCTCCACGCTTGCGAGTATACGGGGTATCCAACCCGTCGTACGATAGTGTGGGCTTCGGCTCATGCGGGTCTTCAGGGAAATGAGACAGCCGACGCTACCGCCCGCGCGCTTACTCACCGGGCATTGCCTCATCCGCAGCCAGCTCTGGAACCCGATTTCAATCCGACCACTACCTTTAGAGAGATCACCTCTCTTTATCAATCTTCGCATGGCCTCTATCCCCCCGTTTGCAAAGGCCTCACCAAGGCGGAGGAGCGCTGGCTTCTCCGCCTTTTCACCAATACTGGGCTGTGCCCGGCAGTATTAACACATTTCAATTCGGCCTTCTCGGGCGCGTGCCCGCACTGTGCGGAGGAGTCTCCTGACACCTATCACATGGTGTGGGCATGCCCCTCCAATCCTGCCTACCCACCCCACTCCCACCCCACCCGAGAGGACTGGGAAGCTGTCCTGCTCACCTGCTCTTACCTCCAAGGCCAACAGGCATTGGTGGCTAGAGCCCGGGCGTATCGCGTAAGGTGGTCAACAGCGACGATGGCCCAGCGGTTACCAGCCGACGTTAGAGGAAGTGGTCCATACAAATCGATGCCAACGCACCCAAACGGCCGGTCAGGGCAAGGTAGAGGTTGCAGACCTGCCGGCGACAGGTGCGTTGAAGTTTTGCGGCGCTGACAATCGATGCAGGAGCGAACGAACTTCTGCACGTAGCGGTACATCCCTCGCCAAAAGTACCGTTGGCGAATGCGGTGGTAGGTTTTCGATACCCCAGAGTGTGCACACTGCGGATCAGAGTGGGACGACTCGCATATGTCAGAACGCAGACTGCGGGGTATTACGAGTAGCCACTGGCGGCCGTCGCCGTAATTGCGTCGGTGGAGGAGGTCGTCGCGAACGGCGAAATGGTGGGCTCGACGACGCAATGCGCGAGTGGATGGTGTTGCCGATGGATCAGTCAGCAAGGCTATCAGTGAGACAATGCAGTAATCCTTGCGCTGTTCAGTAGCGATGGTGTGAATGTCGATAGAAGAAACGGCATTGTTAGACACTGAGCTGGTAGTATTGTCGTCAGGCAAGGGGGAGCGCGAGAGTGAGTCGGCGTCAGCATGCTGGCGTCCGTTGCGGTACAGCACGCGAATATCGTAGTCCTGTAGGCGAAGTGCCCAGCGGGCGAGGCGGCCTGAGGGATCCTTCAATGACGACAACCAGCATAGTGCATGATGGTCGGTGATGACATGAAATGGGCGACCATACAAATGAGGTTGGAATTTCGTAAGGACCCAGATGATGGCCAGGCATTCCTTTTCGGTGACGGTGTAACTGGTCTCGGCTTTAGTAAGCGTACGACTTGCATACGCCACGACATATTCAGGGAGCCCTGGTTTGCGCTGCATAAGGACAGCGCCAAAGCCAACACCGCTAGCGTCTGTGTGTACCTCTGTAGGGGCCGTAGGGTAGTAGTGGCGTAGTATGGGAGGCGACGTCAACAAACGACGGAGCTTTGCGAAAGCGTCGTCGCACTCTGACGACCACGAATGGAGGGGCCCGTTACTTCAGAGGAGCTTCGTCAGTGGCGATATGTTAGTACGGCAATTTCGAATGAAGCGCCGAAAGTAGAAACACAGTCCTACAAAACTGCGCAGTTCTTAGATGGACGTAGTTTTGGGGAACTCGGTCACGGCCCGAAGCTTGACTGGATCGGGGAGAATTCCGTCCTTGGACGCGACGTAGCCAAGGATTGTCAGCTGCCGTGCTGCAAATCGGCACTTCTTTAGATGCAGTTGCAGACCGGCTTCGCTCAAACGCGTCAAAACATGCCGTAGGCGTTGAAGATACGTGGAGAAGTCTGGAGCAAACACAACGACGTCGTCGAGGTAGCACAAGCACATGTGCCATTTCAGGTTGGGCGGAACGGTATCCATCATGCGCTCCAACGTGGCCGGCGCATTACACAGCCCAAACGGCATGACGTTGAATTCGTATAGGCCGTCGGGCGTGACAAAGGCGGTCTTCGGTCGAGCGTCATCAGCCATAGGTACTTGCCAGTACCCTTAGCGCAAATCGAGAGATGAAAAGAATTCGGCTCCTTGCAGGCTGTCAATCGCGTCGTCTATTCACGGTAGTGGATACACGTCCTTACGAGTGATCTTGTTGAGTCGTCTGTAGTCCACACAGAACCGCACATAACCGTCCTTCTTCGCAACAAGAACGACTGGAGACGCCCAGGGGCTGTTAGAGGGTCAAATCACATCGCTTCGAAGAATGTAGTCGACTTGCTCGGTGATGACACGGCGTTCTGTGGGAGATACGCGATATAGACGCTGCCGCAGTGGCCGGTGGTCGCCAGTGTCGATGCCATGCGTAACGGCCGACGTGCGGCCGAGAGAAGTTTGAGCGACATCGAAAAAAAAATGGCCGCGTATCTGCGTGCTTCGCTGCAAATGTCGTCTAAAGACGATAGAAGAGGCGCTGCGTGAGATATGGACGCCATCTGGCAATACGTCGGGAAACACGAGTGCTGTGTTGCGGGCTGGTAGTCCCGGCGCAGCGGCAGGCGAAGACCAGCGGTGACCAACGCGACCGGTGGGGACGCCGGCCAGCCCGAACACGCTGTTTGGCGCGATGCGCCGAAGGAGAAGAAACGTCCGCCCTCAACGAGTACTCTCCACAAGCTCTCTTACTTACACGTCACCTGGGTAAAACAGGAATGCCAGAGCGGCGCCCCCTGTCATTCGTACAATGCAATACTGATCCAAAACCGAAACACAACATGAGCTTGTGCAGAGGGCACGGAGGAAGACAAGTTTCAGCGCAGTCGCATTTTCAGCGCACTTTAAGAAACCAGGGTTGTAACATTGTAGGGCGAGTAGGGCCAGAAGGACCGTCACGACGAAAACCTGCCTCCTCAGTCGTATTCGCCTGGAACGTTGGTGTGGCTTCGCGTTCCCTCCTCCGTTCCTGGCCTTTCCACAAAGCTACTGCCTAAGTACGAAGGCCCCTACCGCGTCCTACGTCAAGCATCCCCAGTTAACTATATGATTGAGCCTGTTCAATCATCTACGGACCGCCGTCGTCGCGGCAGCGAGACTGTTCACGTCGATCGACTGAAGCCGCATTATGACCCACCAGTTGTACCTGTTCCTTAGGTCGCCAGGATGGCTCCTTTTCCGCGGGGGAGTGATTTGTAACATGGTAGGGCGCAGACAAGAACGCCTGCGAAAGAAGAAGACGAAGACGGTTGTTGTTGGCGCTCGCGCTTGCTCGGCTTGAACCGCTGATCGCTTCAGCTGTCGCAATCTTTTAATAAACGCTTTACTGTCTCAACGTTAAACGCATACCATCAAGGTCTTTAAAATTGCGTATCTATGTATTTTCTGTTAAAGGAAAACACCGCCTAATACTTACCTAGTGATGTTGCGCCTCAGATATGCGTAATGTTTGCTTTTTCATCAACAATGTACGCAAGTATGAACCTAGTCAGCCGTTCACGATGCCTGGCTGTGATGGGAGAATTGCGTGAATATTGTAAGTGCGCGAATATTGTGTGTGGTGTGACGGAGCCGACATGGACAGAGCGACGCGAGAAGAAGCGCAGCGGCAAGACTTGCGCGAAGACGAAGATGACGATGGGTTGTGCCACGAGGCCACGAGTGGAAAAGAATTGGCGGGCCGAATGACGTAGCTGAAGGTGGGCGCGAGAAGCGTGCGCGTGGTGTGCGAGGCAGCTGCAAGGGCAGTGTTGGATCGAGCGGAA
Source organism: Rhipicephalus sanguineus (assembly GCF_013339695.2). Lineage (NCBI taxonomy): Eukaryota > Metazoa > Arthropoda > Arachnida > Ixodida > Ixodidae > Rhipicephalus > Rhipicephalus sanguineus. The sequence goes on from NC_051178.1 coordinate 84,617,007, forward strand.
GGAACGTGGAGGCTGGTCGTCAGCGTCACGGTCGGGTGTAGTCCCGAGTGCCTGGCAGAGCTCAAGGGTCGGAGTGGCCTGCTTCGCTTGGCCTCAACTTCGACGGCGAGTCCATGGAGCCAGCCGGGAGCTACCGCAGCCACCAGTAACACCGTCGGGTGTAGGCCCGAGTGTTTGGTTGTGGTCCCTTGCCCACACGTTCGAGTAGAACACTGCGTGACTTGGGCGTCCACGGTCTTTGTTCCACGCCATCTCCGTCGAGGCATCCACGTCAGCGGTGCCCTGCTCTTCACCGAAATCCAGCGACAACGGCAGCACCGTGCTGACATATCTTCCTCGTCTACGTGTCCCGCGTCGGCGCATAGAACTCACCGGTGAGACTGTCTCATTCATGCTAGGACTATACTTGTTCATGTGTCTTCTTTGGTTTCGTGGGTTGTAAAGTGTCGTCTTATTATTAGTGTTCGATGTTGTGTGTGTTATGTTCGTGAGTTTCTCCATAAAGAAAAAGAAAACGGAAAACAGCCTCGCCTTTTTTCTGGAGAACGTTACTGTGTTCGACGCAACGTACTCTTGTCTCTTGCTCATTTTCAAGAATCGATCACAATGGCGCCCAACGTGGGGCGAGGCTGATTTTTGGTTTTTGTTTTGATTTTTGTTTTCAAGAATCGATTGTGATCGATTCTTGAAAATGAGCAAGAGACAAGAGTACGTTGCGTCGAACACAGTAACGTTCTCCAGAAAAAAGGCGAGGCTGTTTTCCGTTTTCTTTTTCTTTATGGAGAAACTCACGAACATAACACACACAACATCGAACACTAATAATAAGACGACACTTTACAACCCACGAAACCAAAGAAGACACATGAACAAGTATAGTCCTAGCATGAATGAGACAGTCTCACCGGTGAGTTCTATGCGCCGACGCGGGACACGTAGACGAGGAAGATATGTCAGCACGGTGCTGCCGTTGTCGCTGGATTTCGGTGAAGAGCAGGGCACCGCTGACGTGGATGCCTCGACGGAGATGGCGTGGAACAAAGACCGTGGACGCCCCCCAAGTCACGCAGTCTTCTACTCGAACGTGTGGGCAAGGGACCACAACCAAACACTCGGGCCTACACCCGACGGTGTTACTGGTGGCTGCGGTAGCTCCCGGCTGGCTCCATGGACTCGCCGTCGAAGTTGAGGCCAAGCGAAGCAGGCCACTCCGACCCTTGAGCTCTGCCAGGCACTCGGGACTACACCCGACCGTGACGCTGACGACCAGCCTCCACGTTCCTTCCGCTCGATCCAACACTGCCCTTGCAGCTGCCTCGCACACCACGCGCACGCTTCTCGCGCCCACCTTCAGCTACGTCATTCGGCCCGCCAATTCTTTTCCACTCGTGGCCTCGTGGCACAACCCATCGTCATCTTCGTCTTCACGCAAGTCTTGCCGCTGCGCTTCTTCCCGTGTCGCTCTGTCCATGTCGGCTCCGTCACACCACACACAATATTCGCGCACTTACAATATTCACGCAATTCTCCCATCACACTGGCCCTTGGGCAAGTGGTTCGACTTTGGCCGAGTGGCTGAATCGAGGGACGTGCCGACAAACAGAAAGACAGACAGAAGGTCAGACAGAAGGACAGAACGAAAGACAGACCAAAATTTCTGCGTTTAAGTTCCCCAAGAAAGACTATCGTCTTTAAAAGGGCGAAATTCTTCCAACAGGTGCAGAAGCTGGGAACGCTCGACCTGCGTCAGGTTGTCGGCTATGGAGGAACCAAATACATCAGCGGGTGATGAACCAGACGTAGAAACAGCACTGAGCGTACTGGAACTGCGGCCGTGCGTGTCATCGGGTTCGTCCATAACTTGTGCGTCTTCGAGGGGTTCCACGCTGCCGAGACATTCCCCTCGCACCAACGTAACACTGAACGGGGAGGGGTTAAATACAAAAATAGAGGTGCTGCCCTGAGTGACTTGAACGGTCGCGAAAGGCACCAGCAAGCCTTTCCTCGTCACGGTCACATGGCGAGAGGAGTGCAACGGTGTCGGATAGACTGGCGCAGTAGACTGACACCACCATTGACGAGTTTGCATGCACTTTGATGTCGTCTTTGACGAGTACCCTGCTCCCAGCCGATGGACTGTCTGCCGGCGTCAAATTAGAGAATGGCGAGAGCTCTATTTCGGCGAGTGCGCAACGAATTACGGCGTCGTGGCGGGAGAGAAAATCCCATCTGAGGATAACGTCGTGAGAGCATGCAGGAATTATGATCAATTCGACGGCGTACATAGCGTCCTTAATCATGACGCGGGCTGTGCACACCGCTGTAGGGTGAATACTTTGGGCGCTGGCTGTACGGAGGGAAAGCCCAGAAAGTGGCGTCGTCACTTTTCGCAGTATTCGGCTAAGCTTTGCGTCCATAACGGATACGGCGGCTCCAGTGTCGATAAGGGCAGATGCACGAACACCGCCTACAAACACGTCTGTCACGTTCGATGAGCTTCGCTGAGGGCTTTCGCAGTTCGATAGCGTCGCAGCCCTTGCCTGGTGGACTGCGACGACGAGTTTTCTTGGTCACGTGGTACCAGACGTGGCCGCATCGGGGACAGTGAGCAGCGTCGTGGTGACGGCGAACGGCGGGTAGAGGGAGCTGGGCGAGACGGCGGTGACATAGGTGACATAGGCGGCGGTGAATCATAATACGGGTGGCTTGACTGGCTTGGGATGGTTGAGGCGACTAGAGGCGACTGCACGCGATTGCAATAGCGGGCGACGTGACCGGCGCAAACGCACGCAAAGCAGATGGGGCGGTTGTCGGAAGTGCACCATCGGTTCGCCGGGGTAGGTCCTATCCATGGCCTGAGACGCGGTGGACGGGGCGGCGGCTGATAGGACTGCATGGTGGGCTGCAGTGGTGGCCTAGGAATGACGTCGGCGTACGCAGCCGGCACACTCGCCTCGAAGGCCTGTGGTCTGGCGACGACTTCGGCGTCAGTATGTGGGGCAGACACAGGGATCGCTTGGGGTGGCCTGCCGGCAACTTGCGCGTAACTGAGCGGCGCATGCGCCGGAGGTGGCTGGTGGTATTCCGGCATGACCTCCGTGGTTTCCTGTTGAATAGCGCGGCGTAAAGGAGGCAGCAGTGTGGTCGAGGGCTGTTCAACATGCTGAGACTGAGGGAAGGCCAGGAGAGAAAACTGGCGGGCAATTTCCTCGCGCACAAATGACTTGATCTCGGCGAGCAAGGACGAGTGATCAGAAATGGGCGACAAGCCAGCGAGATCGGCGTCGCGTGATGGAGGTCGACGGGTCAGCAACCGCTTCCGGCGCAGCTCCTCGTAGCTTTGGCAGAGCGTGATCACCTTTGTCACAGTACGAGGGTTCTTGGCAAGCAGCATGGTGAAGGCATCGTCGTCGATGCCATTCATAACGTTGCGGACCTTGTCAGACTCAGGCATGGCTGCGTCGGCTTTCTTGCACAAGTCGAGGACGTCTATTATGTGGCTCGTAAAAGACTCACCGGTCTGCTGAGCGCGTTCACGTAAACGCTGTTCGGCTTGCAGTTTACGAACGGCGGGGCGGCCAAACACGTTGATGATGGCGGTCTTGAAACCAGACCACGTGAGGAAGTCGGTTGCGTGGTTATTGTACCAGAGGCTTGCCACACCTGCGAGGTAGAAAACCAGGTTGCTCAGTTTTCCTGCTTCGTCCCATTTCTTGGGTACGCTCACGCGCTCGTATATCGCGAGCCAGTCCTCTACGTCAGTGCCATCCGCGCCAGTGAAGACAGGAGGCTCACGGATGCGGGGGACACCGGAGCATGGTGTCGGTACAGGGGGAAGCGTTTGCTGGGCGGTGTCTTCAGGCATGGTAGAGGGCACGGTAGAGGGCACGGTGCAGGATCGAAGCGCCAGTGGCATCGAACGAAGACCGAAGCTAGTTGGACGGCGCAGCACTCTCCATAAATTATAAAAGCCTTTATTGACGGCACTAGTCGACGAAGCACAACGGCGACAGTCAAGACAGAGCGAAGACTCTGAGCGCGAGGAGCGTGCTGTCAGAGAAGAGCGGAAGAGGACGACCCACTAGTAAGCGCTCGAGAGGGCGACCCATTACAGGCTACCAACGCTTCGCTACAATATTATTTCCTTATTTGGGAACATCCCCCTGTGAGAAAACAGCGTTTAGTTACAGAAAAAAGGCTAGTGGAAGGAATGCGAAATCTTTAAACTCATGAGGTCACACGCTCCCGTGTTGCAAGTCATATTGAGCGCCACTGTACATAGTGGTGAAGTACTTGTCTTTGAGGACGGAAGCGTGGTGTCAAGTCGGTGTGTGTCCGAAACGCGCATCAACGCTCCGTGCAAGACTATGAAGTCGAGAGTAGGTAAGCATTTTTATTCAATGGTCTCGTTTTATTTAGTTCTCTTTTGTTGTTTTGAAGCTCTCTCGAAACATATGAGTCATTGACGCGACCTGTGACTGCAGAGCAAGCATAGCCGGCTAGTGCAAGCACGCTGCGGCTGTGGCCGTGTACTTGCAGAGATATAGAAAATTGATTTTGGCACGAAGATTTTGTGATGCAAAGCTTGCAAAAATGATATACCAGCATGTCAAGAGCTAAACAGGTACACCAGCCCTAAAGATATAAACAGTGAATCAAATACGTCTAGAACGAAAGCAATATTCATCGCTGTCGACCCTAAACATGCCAAACACGTATAAATATTACCACACCTTTCGTAACATTCGCATGAGCGAGCTGTTCCAGCTTTGTAAGGCGATGGAAAAACCGTTGGGAGGTAGGCTGTGTGCTCCTGTTCACTGGCCTTAGCATTACCCACGAAATGCCTACTGTTATTTTTCTATTCTGCTATTTTCGGTGGGCTCCCAGTCTGTGCCATCAACGCTGCGCATTAAATAGGAATTAGAATTAAACAATGTGTTCACGATACACATTCAGCGTGAGAAAAGACATCGCCATTTGGAGACCATGGTTAGTGGGTGTATCACAATTAAGCCAGGTCTCAAACAATGTTTCATTCTATAGGCGCCTCTCCCATAGAGAAAACGTAGCACCCTGCGCTGAATTAAATGACAAAAAGTCGTGTCACAGCGAACAAGTTGTATCCAGCGTTGGCGTCTCTCCTTCTCCCACAGTGAACAACTTATTTCCAACGTTGGCGTCTCTCGTTCTCCTAGTGAGCCTTCGGGAAGCGGTAAAACCTTGTTCCATGTGAATTGCTCCAGGTATTCTGACAGCTCACAACACAACAAACCTTGTTGCTGCGACGCCGAGCCGTAGAACGATCGCCAAAGAAGAAACGCTTCGCAACACTGCCGAAAACACGAAGGAGCTGGCACAAACGCTGTCACCGGCCGCGGCGTGCGAAAGCTTCCATCAGCCCACGGACGCGCGTGCCGCCGCTAGAGGCGTTCCCGTCAGCGTGAGAGTTAGAAGCGCAGTGTGCCCATACTTATTTGCACGACAGACTGTTGGGCGAGTTAGTAATGTATTATGCGGAAAACGGCGCGAAAAACTTAGACAAAGGAAATGCGCTTGTGTCGTCCGTTTCTTCCTCTGTCTAAGTTTTTGGCGCATTTTTCCACATACTGACTTCCAGTTCTATCGATACCTACAACTATATGACCGCTCAACAAAAACAAATACAATTCGCTGAAAAATTATGCCGGTGTGTTAGTTCACTGACGCGTACCAGGTGACAGGTATGTGTTCTGACGTATGAGTCGGAGAAGTACCGGCCAGTTCGGCGGGCTGCTTTTGGTGAGCCTGCGTCAGTTACCGATTGAGCGTCGCATCGATGATCATCCCTCCTTGTGCGGACACCGTACACGAGAATAAGTGGTTAATTTAGGTTAACGGATGTCCACACTATACTTTACAGTCATTCTTACACGTTGGGATTTATTTATGTATTTATGTTTTATTTATTTAAATACTCTCAATGACATTTGCGGCGTTACAGAGAGGAGTGGTTACAAGTTAGAGATGCAGTCTTGAACGATGCCTTATCAGGGTTGCTGGCGATGGAGGCAGGAAGGTGGTTCCATTCGGATGAAGTCTTCAGCACGTAGGAGGGGAATTACATGTTGGTATGGCAAAATGGCACATGAACTTTGAAGTTATGGTCGATGCGAGATGAAACGTATGGAGGTGGCGAGAACAATGTGCGTTTTATTTCAGGATTCATGAAAAAAAATTGTGGAAGAGGCATAGGCGGGCCTGCTTCCACCTGTTCGAAAGGGTAGGAAGGTCTAGAAAAGTTTTTATTGATGAGATGCTAGCAGCTACGGGAGTAATTAGCGACAATGAAACGAGCTGAGCAATTTTGGATAACTTCTAGTGCATTAAAAGTAAACAAGAATGAGGATCCCAGATTGATGAGGCGTACTCGAGTTTAGATCTGACTAGTGTTTTGTAACGAAGAAGTTTTATTGAAACAGGCGCTATTGAAAAGCTACGGCGCAAGAAGCCGAGAGTGCGGTTAGCATTGTTATTCACACAATTGATATAACTATCCCATGTTAAATTGTTATATATGTTAACACCTACATATTTGTAAGTATTCACAGATGACAACTGAAAATCAGTAATTGAATAAACAGGGCTAGTGCAGTCTGTACTTCCTCGAGATATCCTCATTATTTTAAATTTGTTAATATTCAGTTTCATTGAGGAGAGTGAGCTCCAATATGTAATGTTGTCAAGATCAGATTGAAGTAGTGATGAATCATGTGGGTTGTTATTATGCGGTAGATGACACAATCGTCGGCAAATAGCCTGATGGTTGATGAAATGCCGGATGGAAGGTCAATAATATAAATTAGAAAGAGTAAGGGTCCAAGGACAGAACCTTGCGGCACACCAGATGTTACGGGACAATTGCGTGAGGTATGATCGTTAGCTGCTACATGTTGGGTTCTGTTAGTACTGAAGCATTGAATCCATCGTAATATGTTTGAGTCAATATTTAGCATGCTTTGTTTTAGTAGGACTAAACGGTGAGAAACGGTGTCAAAAGCTTTTTGAAATTTAAGGAAAATACAATCGATAATGGAGCCAGTATCAGATGCTGAAAATAAGTCGTTGGTGAAGAGAAGTAGTTGGATTTCGCACGAGTAGTGTTTACTAAGACATGCTGACTGTTATGAAAGAAGTTATTTTCTTTGAGAAATATAATTAGGTTAGAATAGATGATTTGTTCGAGAAGGTTACATGGAATGCTAGTCAAAGTAATGGGCCTGTAATTAGAAGGATTAAATGAGTCATCTGGTTTAGGCACAGGAAGCACCTTCCCCGCCTTCCAGTCACTGGGAAATTGCGTGTACTTCAACCAAGAAGTGTCGGTGGAGCGTAGACGGACTCGGCCGGTGTACTAGGCCTAACGCTCGCTGGGAGTCGCAGTGGGTAGGGCCGATCTCGGCGCAGATGAGTTGCGATGGTTGAAGTTTCTGCATTTTGGCGTCAGAACCTTTTTAACTGTTACCTAACGTATAGCTGAAGCACGTGCAAGTGCAAGAACTGCCCGAGATGCGTTTCCGGTGTGGCGATATCGAACGACGGCTGTTTTTCTGGATCCGTTGGTAGAGATCTCGAAGCCAGAGCTCATTTACTCCTCGCCAACTGCACGGCGATGTAACGACTTGCTCTGTATGTTCAAACTGACGCCTCGAGACATATAAACGTAACAATATGGAGCTATTGCCACATCGCGGAGCCAAAATATATACTATATATATATATGTGCGGCATGCACATATTGTGCATTCATTGCTGCTCCGTTCTCCGCAAGAATTAACGACGTTATTGGCATTGCATGAATAAAGAAAAAATGCGCTAGAAAGGAAAATGAACAGTGTAGGCTGCATTGGGTTATGAACATATTTTTGTTCACATTCGACAGGGAAACATTAAAAGTGACCGTTATTTCACACATCACGTACGTAAATCATGAAAATAGTGCGCACATATTATCGTCTTTATCTGCCAAGCTGAAATTTGTCACACATATTTGGGACCTGTTAAGATAGCATCTATCGGTATCATCGAATCAAACATTCGATATTCAACGTTACCGAAGCATTGCGCCGCGCACAATACTGAAAGCAGCGCGCGCCACTGGCAGAAACAGTACAGGCTCCAGTATGTGCCAGTGCACGCCAGTGAAAGTTCCAGCGTCTCCAGTGAAAGTACCAGCGTAACAGCAGCAAAGCCACTTCCCTTACGAGTGCGACCCAGCACTTCCCCATTGCGTTCCCTGGAGTCCCAGTGAACCCGAGAGTATACCAGTGTGCCCAGTGCGATCCAGTGCCAAAAACATACTAGTATCACGCTGGGTGTACTGGAACGGCGCTGGTTTCCGCAATAGGGGAAGGTCACTTCATTCGCTGCAGCGGCCGCGTTTGCGAAAGGAGGGATCTGCTAGCTAGAAGAGACAACGTACGGGTTAGTTGAAGTAACAAGTGTGACAGAGACAGAGAGAGTTGTCCGTGAAAGAAGAAATGAAAAGGGACGCTATTTTCTGCCTCCTGTCGGGGGGTCACGGCTCAGCGCCCTTAGTGATGGGGAAGGGGACGTAAAGACGATAGAAGGAAAGAAGATAGAAAGGAATGAGTAACGTGGAAAGAGTGTCTTGTCAACGAAGCTGGGAGCACGAAGCCAAAGCGTACGTCTGTAAGGCGGCGAGGTGTGCAGAAGCCGCAAACTCAAGGAAGGCTCGCAGAGCTTGTAGCTTCGACCGTGCGGTAAAAAGGAAGTCCTCCACCGTTGTCGCAGGGAGAGCAAGTAGGCGATAGCGGCACGCCATCAAGCATCGTTCAGCACCCAAGGCAGGGCAGAAACAAATTATATGCACGAGCGTCTCATCGTCACCACTTCTGCGGCAAGCAGGCGATGAGCAGCGACCCTTGGAAAACATGCGTGCCGCAGGCCAAGCGCTGCCGGTCCGTAGGCGAAGCAGAAATCACCGCTCGCGTCTCTCCAGGCCGGTCTCTGGTAGGGAAGCGGTGGTTTGCCGCTTGCCACTCGCGTGTCAGTGTGGGTCGGTGGTAGCAGCTGCCGCAGTCGTTACCGGCAGTAGTCCTACAGGGCTACCGCCTTGGTGACTGGGGTGTCTCCGTGGTGTGCTGCATTAGCGGCGGCGTCGGCCTCCTCGTTCCCAGCTATCCCAACGTGTGAGTCAAGCGAGTGGAGGTACAGACGCACACCGCTAGCTTCGGTGACGGTTAGCTTGGCGTGCAGTAACGCCACGGTAATGCCGGCTTGGTGTGGCTGCAGCAGCGCTTGTACGGCTGGCCGGGAGTCGCAGAGGATCGCCACGCCTAACTGGGGTGGCAGAGCAGTGAGGTAGAAATGGCCAGCCAATTGAAGGCCAGCCAATTCAGCTGCAGTGGAGCTGGCATGGAAGGGACGGCGGCACCGGATGGTCGTCCCATTGGTTGATATTACACAGGCAGCCGTGGCCGAGCGGGGGTTGTCCCGGACAAACCCGTCCGTGAACACCAGGAGATGCCCCCGCAGCCTGTAGTGGAGTTTCGCTACGGCTGACTGGTGGAGATAGCACGCCGGTGTTCGCCTTTTGCTGAGGTTGTCCAGCTCGAAATGCGCGTCCAGAGGCTGCTGGTGTGGTGGAGGGGGCTGGATAGGACAGGGAGCCTCGGGCACCAGTTCTTCATAGAGTGCGCAGATCTGCCCCATCCGTGAAGCTGGTCGACTCCGCAGTCTCCGGAGGAGGGCGCCGCCCTCTAGGGCCCTGTGGAGACGGTCCACATGATGCAGCGCCTGGCGCAGCATAAGGAGAAACCGAGGCTACGTCTGGGCCTCCGCCAATAAGGCACTGAGGCAGGTACAGGCGACTGGCGCGGGAGTCCCATGAAGCGTCGAATCGCCATGCCCTGTTGCCGCTCCAACTGCTCCTTGCGGTGTGGCGCCAGCTGCACCAGGGGCAGTGCGTTGGTTCGCACTGCCGTTGCAGCCCCCTCGTAGAGCTGAAGTGTCATTCGCGGGGTCGCGGGGTGCACGCTTGTCCCCTGCTCAACAGCTTGCCCACAGCAGTCTGAACCATGGTGGCTTTGAAGGTTGCGAGTTTGACGGCTGGTATCCAGGTGAGGTGGTGATTGATCCTTAGCCCCAGGTACGTCACCGCCTGGCTCCACGGTATTGTCTGGTCTCCCAATACAAGACTTGGGATGGCCCTCCGCGCCGTGACTCTGGGGTGAACCAGCAGCGCCTCCGTCTTCGTGGGGGACACGACCAGCCGATTGCCCTGAAGAAGGAGGTCACAGCATCCAGGGAGCTTTGCAGGGAGCGCCTGATGGCAGTAAGTTCCGCTTGGGCCCACTAACCCACAGTGCCACGTCGTCTATGTACAAGGAGCACAGCGTGGGGTAGCGCTTGTCAACCGGTAGCATTGCAGGCAGCCCTGCCAGCACCAAGTTGAACAAAAAAGGGCTGAGGACAGAACTTTGTAGTACGCCGGTTATCACTGGCATGGGATCGCTCACCGCGCGTCCAACTCTAACCCAGAGGGTCCGTCCGGCTAGGAAGGCATTGATGGAAGCACGGAGACAGTCCGTGATACCGAGTGTATCCAGAGCACTCTCTATGACCATATCCGGCAGGCGGTCGAAATCGCTCTGGATATCCATCAGTACAAGGCTACCTCGCCCTTGCTCCTGGCCTCCTACATGATGGAGACGACGTCCGCAATTGAATCTGTTGTGCAGCGGTGGCGCTGGAAGCCTGTCTGCTGCTCTGGCAGGAACTCCTTTGCCCCAGCAATCCAACTCAAGTGTGCCACAGCTATGGCTTCAGTGAGCTTGCAGGTAGCAGAGGTGACGGAAACGGGCGTGTAGGATGCAATGTCTGCACCAGGGCGGCCATGTTTCTGCACGGGCACCACCACAGCGGTCATCCAGGCTTTGGGTAAGGTGCCGCTCTGCCAAATGTCATTGAAAGCCTTCAACAGGCGTTGTAGTGCAGCCGCATCAAGGTAACGCAGCATCTGGTATGTGATGCCGTCGGCGCCGGGGGCACTTCGGCGCTTGGATATGGCCAAAGCAGCATTCAACTCGTGCTCTAAAATGGGCTCCTGGCAGAGAGCTGCTATTTGCCTGGCAGTCCAGGTAGGGTGGTGGCTTCGCGGCGGCTTGGGGGCAGGCGTAGTGGTGATGGCCGCCGGTCGGGCTAGTGGCAGTGCCGCGAAGCGATCGGCCAGCCATTCTTGCTCACTGATGCCCAAGCGGATGGCCACCGCAAGTACGGGTTGCCGCGGCATTGGTCTGATGACGAGAGACCGTAGAAGCCGCCATGCTTTTGCGCCACCTCTTGCCCGGCTAAGAGAGTGGCAGATGCCCTGCCATCTCTGCCGTCTGCGACGGTTGGCATGTCGCCGGCATACCGCATCGACACTGTTGCAAAAGTGTGCGATGATCTGGGCACTGGGCCTTTAGGTACCTTATCTCAGCCCTGCGTCGGCAGCCCATAAGTTCAGGGGTGGAGGTCTGGCACAGGATGTTTCTCGGGCACCAAGAACTGGATTGTGGCTGCTTGCGCTGCTGCTGCCACCAGATCCAGCAAGTCCTGGTCCTTCGGGGCGTCTTGGAGCAGCTGCCGGAAAGCTTGCCAATCGACTGTACTGTACTGCCTTGTCCTTGGGATCTTCCTTTCCGCCGGTGTGATGACGATCGGCTGGTGGTCCGAACCCCAGGAGTGAGGCTGCGTTGCCCAGTCGAGCCGGTCTCCATCGCTGTCCAGGCTGACGTCGATGGAGGTGCACGAGGGTCGGCCTGTTTTGAGGGCGAAGGGAAGGACCCGGTGTTCAGGACTTGCAGGCCCAGTTGACGGATAACGTCCACCAGATCCCTTCCTCGTGACGAGCAGGTGCGACTCCCTTACATGGTGTGGTGAGCGTTCATGTCGCCACATAGGAGGAAGTCGCTTCCGATTCAAGCCGTCAGCTGTAGCAGATCGGTGGCGTTCCACCGCTGCCCAGGACGCAGATACACAGAGGCCACTGTCGTATCCACACCACGTAGCCGCACTGTCACAGCACAACACTCGAGGGCGCCCCCAGTTACATCGGCCACGTTAATGTGCGCGTGTGGTAGTTCACCTCGCACGTACACTGCACATCGTGGTCGACCCTGGGAATGTGGACTCACCATGCACGGCGCGGCTTGGCACGAGTCCAGGACACATTACGTGGAGCTATGGTACCTGATGTATCCGGGGAGTCGCAGGTCGCCCGTAGCTAGGTACACCTCCTGCAAAACAAGCACGTCATACTCGTTCCGCGAGAGGTGCAAGAAGGGGTCTGCATGCCGCCGCCGCAACTAGTTAGCGTTCAACTGAAGCACACACGGGTGACGGCAGCGGTGGTTCCCTGCTGCTTGCAGTTGAGTGTCAGCCATGGTGGCTATTAGGAGAGTGCACGCCGGCTACCTGAAGGCAGATGGAGCGCAGCTGGTTCTCGGGAGGCAACACGTCCGCAACCGCCCTTAAAAGAAACCTCAGGTTTGCGTTCTCCTGATCAGCATCAGTCTGCGAGGCTGCCTTCTTAGGTCGGCGAGGCTTGGCTGAACCCCGCTTTGTGGAACCAGCAGGCGGCCCCCGCTGTTGTGCGCCTGATTGGCATGGATCCTTGGATGGAGCTCCCACCACCGCAGCGTAGCTCTTTCCTGTGGCCTGTTTTAGTTGAGGACCACTCGTCCCGCTAGAACTTGACCGCAAGGTTGCTTGAGCCTCGCGATGAGGCAGGTAGGTGGGAGCTGACGTCTTGATGGCGGCCAGGCGCCGCTCTCTTTGCCACAGATGGCATTCCGCGGAGTCAGCTGAACGTCGCCTACCGCAGTGCAGGTACTTAACCTTGCTCGTGCAACTGGCGTCCTTTCCATGGTGGACACCGCATCGCAGGCACCGCTCTAATCTCCGGCAAGCTGCAGTGATGTGTCCATAGCGTCCGCAACGCAGGCACTGAAATGGGCGAGGCCGGGATGGCCTCACTTCAAATGCCATGCGAACCGCAGGATCAGTGACGTCCTTTATCGCCTGGCTGCAATCACCGGCACCTCGGACGTCACTGCAGCCAGCAGGGCCTCGTCAGTGTTGTCGCCGTCGACGCCATATACGACACCGCTGCTTTGTGAGCGGTCAGCAGGAGGGCGAGCAGTCACGGGTATAGGCTCCGTGCAGAAGCATATCGCTGCACGAGCGATGGTGTCCCAAGCGGCAAGAAGCGCAGATTTGGCGGGATGCTCTCACGCAGTTGCAAGGCGGCGAAATCGAGTTACGATGGCTTTAACGATGACTATACTTTTCGTGTTTTTCGCGCTTGGCCAGTGACCTGTGGCGGTATTTTGTAAGCATTCCTAAAACGGACGGAGCCGGTCCGTCCGTTTGAGTCGCACACGATTGGTCAATGTGAGCCGTGACGAGCGCCGCGACGAATCGCGTGCTCACATTGACTAGTCACGTGCTACTCAAACGCACGGACCGCCTCCGTCCGTTTTACGAATGCTTACAAAATACCGCCACAGAGCGACGGTCCGTCGGCGTTATCAACGCGATCAGTGAGCCGTAGGTGGTGGACGATAAGAATAATGTAGCATAAAACATCGCTCCGCGATTGCACCCCTGCTCGCTCCACGCTCCCGCTGTGACGGCACGAGGTATTTTCGCGGACAGTTCGTTTTGTGTCGGTTGCGCTGTTTGTAGGAATGCCGAACTCCAGGAATAGTTGATGCGTTGTTGTGTACGATAACACCTACAGGAATTTAGAGAATATGAACGGAATCGGCGTGAACGTTGGAGCGCACTCGTTCGACGGCAAAAGTGTTTTGTGAATAGATGGGGTATTTTTTTTCTTTGCGAGTGAGAATTTATGGATGCTACGTTGCGCTACAACAATGATGAGTCTAATTGGACACCCGGGCCGTACAACAGAATATGCAGCAGGCACTTTGTAGGAAGTACTAAATCAAACGAAGAGGCGCACCTAGCATATAATCCATCGATATTTCCTGAGCGCTACAGGTTCACACAGACGGAAAGCGTTTTTTTCATTCAGCGGCTATGACAGTGCAATTGCTGGTATCGCCAGTTTCAAGCTGCCGCTGCGTTCGCTGCCGCGTTAGCCCGAGGGTGATAAGCTGTGATTATTTAGTGAGCGAGGCGGCCCACGTTACACGTGCGCTGTTTCGCTCCGCGGGCTGGCCACCTCCGTTGTCCCAGGTCATGCATTTTATGTTGCCGCGTTCGCCTGAGGATACACGAGGTCTGGTGAAAAGAAGCACATGCGCTAACGCTGCGTTCTCTGACAGCTGCTAACAATTTCACGTCTGTTAGAAAAAAACGAGAAATAAAGCGCCTCATACGAATCACCAAAGCACGGTGCAGTGGCTTGCCGCCGCCTACGTCGTCTGCTCCCTTATCCTTTTATATCTGCTGCCGTGGCCGCTTTGGCGCTGGAGGCAGCGCGCGACTGTGAGGGCTCCTAACGTATGCACGGTGCCCATTCCCGCGAGCTCCGACGTGGCCAGTAGGCGACCCATTCATTCTGCTGTAGATGCGTCGCCTGCCACGATGTTGTTTTAGGGGCGAAGCTCCTTATAGCGGCACCCGTTCGTCTCCTAGTAGTGTGTAACCAGTCTTAAAAACGGAGGGTCGTGCACAGATCAAGGCTCCCTAAAGACAATGCGCTGCGACAGTACGTGATATGTATCGCCCTCTCCTCTCCTACGCTTCCCCCTCTTTCTCCTATCCTACCCCCCCCCCCTATCTTGCCTCGCGGCGCAGTGGCGCCGACGCAGGAAGCGTCTTGATTGAAAAAACCGACCGCTCGCGCTGCACAACCATTCACTAACCACCCCATATATATAGGCACTGGATTTTGACCTCCAAGGTAGTGCGTGTGTGCGATTTCTCCTGTGCGGGATTACACAATGAAAATTCACAGCGTACATGTAAATTTAAAGTGAGCTGAAAGTCGTCATAACGCTCATCGAACCTTTAATATAAACGCGCCCGATCTCACGTCGGTGATGATGTACTGGGCAGAATTAACGGAAGATTCACGGTTTACCGATGAACCTCCGCAGCTTCGCCCACTCATCATCATTCACTCCGTGGATATGCTGTGATTTTTTTCGTGTTTACTCGCACCTCCATGACGCCGGGCAGCGCAGAGAGAGCTTGCGCAATGGCCAGGCGGGAGGTGCGGTGAAAGTAAGCAGCGGCGTTTGCCGGTCGGAAAAGAACAGTGCCGGAATCCAGCGGTAACACGGCAGAGGGAAGCGTGGTGCCTGCAGCTGCAAGCACTCCTGCAGAAGCTGCGTGAGTCGTAGTGGGCGGATTGCCATGCCCAGGGACAACGCGGACGGTAGACTGGTGCGCCGCAGGAGTAGCCGCAGGTGCGGTGCCAGGAGGAGGGCCTATGTTCCCAACTGGTCGCGGAGACATTGAGTCGCGCTTCTGCGACTTTGAGCACACGGTCTGAAACCCGGTCTCGTTGGTGCCATCATTGTCGTGGGTGACTGGGCGCTCCTCGGCAGCCGTATCACTTGGCAGTGCGGTAGGCGACATAACCGTGACACGTTCGGTTGCCACCGCTTGCATCTTCTGCGAGGTACCCTCGTCGCTGCTCGACTCGCTAGGAGGCGAGCGCTTGCGCTTAGACGTAGTATCTATGTCAGCAAGCTCAGGTCCCGTGTCTACCGGCAGTGGTACGTTCCGCGAGTCGGGAACGAGCGTGTCACAGCGGGAGATGCGACGCAATCTGCTGCGAGCGCGGACGAATTACGCCGGGAAGGGCTGTTTGAAGTGCGGCCGAACTATCCCAAGAGACAGTGGTGCCGACAGTTGGGCAGGAGGCTCCCGAGGTCGCCAGGCCCCTTGCCATTGCATCGGCGTCGGCAGTAGGCGCCGGTAGCTCAAACGCTGTAGGTTGCTCACCGACGACCTTGCAGAGTCGCTGCGCTTGTTCATGCCGCAACCGCGCCGTGTTGGCGCTGGCGATAGGGTTCCGCAGCATACTAGTGCACGCGACGCTCTCCGAACGCCTGTGCGACGATGTGCCAACGAGGGAGCCCGCGCGAGTTCAACAGGTGTCGCCGAAGATGGTGGAGACTCCTCTGTCATGGTAGACGGGAAGACGGCTGCGACAGAGACGCGTCGGTGACAGAAGACACTGTCGCAGGACTCAGGTGCCGAAAGCGACGACAGTGATCCAAATGCAATGTCTGTGGTGAGCACTCTGGTCGAAAGAACTCAAAAAGGAAAACGAAGTCCAAGAATGAGAGAAGCACTGCGTGAGACGCTATAGCGTCTCCCGCGGGTGCAAGAGCGCCGAGCAACACGTCTGTTCCCTGTGAACGCTTTAAAGGAACTCGAGCGCGAGGTTGCCGTTCTCTCAGGCGCCCTCTTTTCAAACCTGTGACAGCTCGCACTCATCCTATGTATACTTGTGCTTTTTTTCGTGCGTCCTTCGTTGTGTTTCAGCAGCGCGCTGCAAATGTCGAGTTGTGAGAGTTGTTAGTTCGCACTCACCTTGTGTGTTTTCCTTGCCTGTGTCCTCTGTGCTTAAGCAGCGCGCAGCAAGTTTCTAACTGCTTACCGTTCTTCCTGCGACATTCCAATTTCTTGCGCTATCGCATTCACTGCTTCGCCTTTGAGGCGAAACTGTAACTTTTACATGTCATTACCAGACAGTCGTATTCGTTAATACCTCTAACCCTCCCATATTCATCTTGGCCTACACCAGGCTAAGGAGGCAATCACGAGAGCAACCACACGTAGGCGGCTAGATAGATAGATAGATAGATAGATAGATAGATAGATAGATAGATAGATAGATAGATAGATAGATAGATAGATAGATAGATAGATAGATAGATAGATAGATAGATAGATAGATAGATAGATAGATAGATAGATAGATAGATAGATAGATAGATAGATAGATAGAAACGCTCTGTGGTAATCGCTGTAATGCCAAGCAGCCAGCAAAGAGCTGCATACATCGCCTTTGTGTTTGAAGCAAATGAAGCCATTGATCAATATTTAAATTGTTGCCGCATGTCCCAGCGATTCGGCAATTTTTGTGACAGTGGCTGTTGTGAATGCGCCGGCGCATAAGCTCTCCTGGCGCGAAGCTTTATGAATAAACTCCGTTGCAGGTGAGCGTCTTTTCTCTCGCGTGGTCTTTTTTCTTAACCAATTCCCCACTCCTCTATGCAAGAAGTCCTTCATGTCATGACATATATATAGTTCGCTGTATATCGCATGTTTGTATGCATTCATGCATGCACAATTATTAATATAATGAGACGTATAATCTGGTATATGCAATGTGTGACCTGTCGTTCATGTTCGTCACGCACTCATGTCACGCCATACCACATTTGGTATATATCACTAAATAATATTAAATATATCACAATCACTGATCATCTCACGTGGCCTCCGCACTTCACAAATCTTCTAAAACACTGTTAAAATCGCTTGGCCTCCCCAAACAATCGCTTCTTCTGTCTCCTATGCCTCTATGCAAGCTCGCCTACGAAACGTTCATTCGGGCAAAACTTGAGTGTGCCTAAGCAATTTGGAACCCTGAACAGACCTATCTTATAACCTCACTCGAAGCAGTGTACAGGCGCTCTCAGAATAATTCGGAACGCCGGACACGCAGCAGCGCGCCGGCGGAGTATGCGCGCAGAAAAGTAGTACTATGGTCTGCGCGTGCGCGGTCTCCCTAGCAAGCAAACGTTGCTCCGCATTGCACCTAGATTCGCGTTGTGTTGCTACAAAACGGTGCCATGTGTGTCCCTTAGCGTTTTGATAAAGGGCGCTGGGTGGGTGGTGTCTGTGAGAAGCCGCGTGTGCGCATGCACGCGCGTTGGAGCAGAGCCGTCGTGCGTGTTCGCGTGCTTGGATGACACTTTTCTTATGCTGCTTTGCTTCATATTTATTATTTCATCAGATTATTTCCGGTAGGCGACTGTGACTAGCGCTCGCAAAGGACGGTTGTTTCATCTGATGCAACCGTGAACATATCGGTGGCCAGATTGATAAGGAGATACGAATATATTTGGAATACGGTGTAAGAATATTAAGGTGTTGACACTGCGCGCGCCTAAGCGGCCAGAAAATGTTCGGTCGTCGGTCCGTTGAGCGGTGTGCCATCTAATGGCTTGAGGCGGAGAGCGCCCGCGAGTAGCCGAATCACGGTGGTGCTGCGTCATCGCCGCCGCGCTCGCCTTGTGATAATGCTAAAGAGCACCTGGCGCTACCCTTTTGGTGCAAGACAACGTCAGTCTAGATGCACTAGGGAGCGAAACTAGTTCGCTAGGGAGGCCGCGCATGCGCACACCTTACGTGCATTTATCCGCCGGTGCGCTCCGCCGGCAAGCGGCTGCATGCTCGGCGTTCTGACCTATTCTGGGAGCGCCTGTACACTTGCGCGGCACGTTTTATCTGTTGAAACTATGACTGGCGTGCAAGTATAACTTAGATTAAATCGTCCCTCAGTGTATCTAGTTTAACACTTCGGCATAAGATTTCACAACTTCTAATTTTCCACATACAGCATTAAAATTTCCCTCGCCTTCATACTATTGTCATTCATCACTTCTTCCTCCCCTTTTCCCTCCCCCCATGCAGAGTAGCAGGCTAGAGCATGCTATCGCTCAGGCCGCCCTCTCTGCCTTTCTGTAAATAAACATCCCTCTTTCTCTCTCTCCCTCACCTCAGAAACACTGTTTTACTTCCACCCAACCACACCTCTCACCGTCTGTTTAATAAATTCAGTGTACAACGCTTGCACGGCACCTCTCAAGGCCTCAACAAATCTTTCTTACCGACTGCTATTGAACTGCGGAACGTGCTACCCGAGGATCTAGTAAATGAACACGATCGCAATCAATTGATGCACCAACTCTCATGTTTTTATTAGCGGAGTTCTTTAACCTTTCGTTGCCCCAGGTAGTGCGAACAGAAACTGTCATCACTTTTGTTCAATCAAAATATCTTATGATATATCTCGGTAATACAGTGATGCTGTTGTATCGCGGTTATTGTATGCCCATGTTTGTCCGAGCTCATGTCCTAAAAACACTGCACATTATATGAGCCGCATAACGCAGCATGCTAAAACTTACCGAACATCCAACCATTTTGCTCCTTACCACCCGGCGAATCGTTGACATATGCCTGTAAAAAAAGAACGAAGCTTGCTGTCATAATAGAGATTCATAGGCACCACTTGCCACAATATTCAATTCGACATTCAATATTCAAAGCAAACGTGCCGCAATATTCAATTCAATATATAGATCGGTTTGTGAAGATTATGACGACCTGGGTGTGTTTACTGTCACAAGAGCCAAGAGTTGCCGAACCAGCATCGTATAGACATACGTTGATGTGTCAATATGACTGCTCAGTTATGGTGACATATCGCGGCTGTAAATGGTGGTCAAATGATTCGCTGTGCAAATGCACACAACCCGGACACGTGTACTTTTTTATTTTCATCTCCATAGCGAGCGGCTATCACCGGAGGAGGCTGTTGCACAGGTGTTCATCGGCGTGGGACGCGCCTTGAAGCTGGAATATCGCCAACAATTACACGTTTGCGTGCGAAACGCGAATAATGGTGCATGTATACATTAAAAACCTTACATGAGCACCTAAGATTATACCAATATGTAAAATTACGCGTTTATAACAGCCCTAAAGTTTCACCCGTAAATCAGTTTTTGACAACCGTGCCCGCCATTTACGTACAGCGAGGATTTGTTCTATAATGGGTACAAGCTATCCCAAGAGAGATTACCCTTTTTCGCTTTGGCTGTTGTGCTCCTCACTGCGAAAAATAAAGCATTCAACCTGGCAGAGATAGACCTAAAGTTTCAAGGAACAAGCTTCTTCACAGAAGAGGAACAATCAAAGCAGAACCATCAAATATGGCCTCACCGTTACCGGAAACGTGATGTGTTCACGCGCATACTAGTGGTGCTTTCAATGGCTTAAAAACGACGGCGCCCAGCAACCGTTTCATTCTGACGAAGGCCGGTCCACCGGCCGCACCGTTTGTTCATATATTATCAGTTGGTTTAGTTTGTTAAACGTGTGTATCTTCGTTTGCGTCTCTCTCTCTCTCTCTCTCTCTCGATATATATATAGTGCAACAGAATGCTCTGAAGGTCCGGTGCCCATGTAGTCGAAGAAATGAAGGAGCACATTTACGGAAATTGCATATTGTTACTTATTTACGTTTCGGCCGTGGCACGGCCTTGGTCAAAATAAACTGGAGTGCCAGCGTGCAGCCGCTTTTATGGGCATCAACGCGTGGGTGAAGTGAATGTACAAAATTTACACAACGATAAGAAAACAGATATAATACATCAGGCTGGATCAAGCATTTACAAGCGCTTATAACGATGAGCCTGTGATGTTGTGTTTGGGTTCAGGATTCGCTCCAGAAAGAATGACGCAGCACGCAGGTGGACAAGCACACGTAAGACATCTTTACACACACGAACGGACTGAACGAATAGTGAAAGTTACATTGACATTAATTGCTGCTACGAGAAATAGTCAACCAGTGGCGTACAGTTTGTTGTCGGGGCCGACGGGGTTGCCGAGTCGAAGGCGTCGTGCGTAGACCATCTGTCGATGCCGTAGCTCGGTGCTTCGTCTGCGCGCGTGAAGTCACGGAGGTCTACTCCGCGGCCGTTGATGCCGGAAATCTACGCCCGAGGGACCCGCTCCACGGTTGACGCCCTCGGCTATTGCGTGCTCGTGGGCCGAACCCTGAGGGTGCCCGCCTGCACACGGTGTCGACGCTTGGCCCGGCCTCGTACACGGTCCCTGGCTCGATCTTCCCGTAGCGGAACAGGCGGGAGCGCTCTGCTAAGTCGAGGCAGCAGGAGGTAGGGCTGTGGTTTCTCCCATGGACCGGACGCCCAGCGAAGGAGATCCCAGCCTTGGAATTCGACTCTCGCGCACGGCCCGCGCACTGGTCACTCTGTCTCGAGGCACGCCGCGCACACGATCGCCCCCTCTTTGTCACCGCACGGCACATACGCAATTCGCCCCCGCACGGCGCACACATTCAAAGGGCCACAAAAGTCGTAACACAAGTCGCCACCGCACGGCGCACTGTTTCGTTTTTGGCTATTTGAAACCCGCGCGCACCATATATTATTACAGAGCCGTTGACCGCACTATTCTCGATGGCTGCACGCGAAGAGACTAGATGATAGCGATTATTCAATATTCAAAGTTTTTTGCAGTTGTGTTAGGCACGTTTCATTCAAGATATGACAAAAATTCGAACATCAAGACGTCACAGAAAGACACGACACTTTTCCTACGCTCTCGATAATATCGGACGATAGTGTTAAATTTATGGATTAGAAAGGATTCTCGAACATCGCGTTCATGGTGCGATTTGATGCCTGACTGTAATAGCGTCACCATGATTTTGTCAAATAAATGACCTGGCAGCAGGCACGTAGCCAGGATTTTTTTCGGGGGGGGGGGGGGGGGGGGAGGCGCCCAAGGCCTAATTGTTCGAAAGAAAGTCTTTCCATGACAAAGAAAAAAAAAAACATTGCTGATTCCTGTGTCATAGGAATCGGTATAACACGAAAGTGAAACGTGTCTTCGAAGACGTAGTTGAGCGCTTGTTGTGTATTCTTTCGCCCCAAGGGCGAAGGAAGGAATGCTACAGCAAGAAATTGTAATGTCACGCGAAGAACGGCAAGCAGCTCGAAACTTTCAACGCGCTGCTCAAGCAGAAAGGACGCACGGAACGAACATACGCAGGATGAGAGCGAACTAACTGACACATTTGTAACTTATTTCTGCGTGAGCAGCGCGCTCCTTTCTCAAAAGCGGTCGCTGCAGTGAGCCAAGTGACGTTCATGCTTTCAACGCAAGACGTACAAACCAGCGCGATCACGAGATAGGCGCACGCACGAGCGACCACGCCCTGTAGAGGCGGGCGCTCGTTGCAACGGCGACGACCTTTAAAGCGCGCTCTTAGAGCCCTTCGCGCCATCTCGCTAGTGATAACGAAAACACACTGATGTAACGCCGATCTCTGAGTACCGCCACCGGCAAATGGTGTATATAAATAGCTCGCCGTTAGCAAGGCGCAGAACGTGCCGTCCGTGGCCGAATCGTTTCGCGTTGTGCGCAGCGGAGCGAAAGGTCGAAAGTTCGATTCCGGGTAACGCAACTTTTTCTTCTGGCTTTTTCTTTGCCCACTGTTAATCGTGATATTTTACAACGTCATATCCGTGACGGAAATACGTCAGTGGAGCCGTGATGGACCCCGGCATAAACCACTTTCGTGTAAAAAAAAACTACACCATTTCCCGCTAAAGGGGACCATGAGGCGATGCGAAGCCGGAGCACTTGCACGATCGCGTTCCGTTGGCGTTCGTTGGGCATGCTACCGATCTCGCGTCGTGGAACACGAAGAGGAACACTAGGCGCGTCTTGTCTTCCCTCTAGGCTGGCCACTAATTCTCACAGGGCGAGCGGGGAATGCGGTCGACAGGCGTGCGAGAGGGGGGCAGCGTAGGAGAGGAGAGAGAGGGGGAGGGGACGCGCTGGTGCTCATCGCGGCGTTGCGAAGAGAGAATTTCAGCATGTCTAGCCGCGTTTCAGAGGAAGAGTGCAAAGGGGGATGGGAGAGGGAAAGTGAAGAAGGGGTAGGGGAGAGAGAAAGTGGAGAGGGGGAGCGGCGAGGGAAAGTGGAGAGGGGAAGTGGAGATTGGGAGAGGGTGAGTGGAGAGGGTATGCGCATGCGCAGTAAGGGTGGTCACGCCGCACACCACCACCACCGGATTGAACTCCGCCATAAGATACTTCACATCTAAAAGTTGCCCAAGAATATACAAGGCTGGACGAATTTCGGGGGGGGGGGCTGTGGCCATAGCAAGCAGCTATGGGCTGGTTTCTCCATTCCGCTCACGACTGCTACTTCACGGCTTCGTACTTATGCCACGCCGTGGCACCGTTACGAAGGCCACCCACCATTTCTGTTATTCCGTCCAGGCCTCGGGAGCTACGAGAGCGTTCACGGTCGCCACCGAGTTGTAAACGTCGTTGTGGAAGCCGTGGAACTCCAATTGCTCGCAGACAACCGGCGACGGCGGGGTGGCAGGCGACAATCCGGAGTGTGCCGACGCCAAGCAGCCCACTTGGTCTGAAAGCTGCGTAAGGGCACAACGGAACTCTTTGCGGTTCTCGCGTAAGCTCGCCTCAAGGTCTTGAGGCGGCTGCAGACAACATGGCATTGAGAACGCACTATGCTGGCTAGGCCGTGGGAGGTAGCTCGGATTTGGACGCTACCGTGGTGTTAATCTTATCGCGGAGTTGCGCGATAGTACGCAACATTTCCTAGGCGCTCTCGGGTTATCCGCTCGGGGAGGAATGGCGACGTCCATGCGAGTTCACGGCGGTGGGATCCTTATCCGAGGGTGCTTAGACAGCACCCGTAAGTGGCTCAGGTCCTTATGGAGTTCAGATCGAGAGGCTGCCCCAACGGGAAACGTAACGGTGCCCTAGGACAACATGAGGCCATGCGCTATCTTGCAGGCGCCAGAGTAAGCCTGCCCTTGCACCACCGAGGAGGTTTGGACGGCGTCCTCGAATGGTGACATAGGTGCCTGCGTCAGTTCGAGTTTCGCGGACTGCATGGCCGTGGTACGGTGGATGGTAGCCTATAGAAGGAATCCCCACAGTGCCAATGACGCGCGGCGAAGCTCTTACGGTTCGTAGTTTGTAGACTGCGCCATTGTTGTTTTTGTTTGTAAGCGTGTGTATGTTCATTATATATATATATATATATATATATATATATATATATATATATATATATATAATATACATATAAGGGTTTATTTACACAACCAAAGGCCTGGGTTCAGAGTGGCACGCGCGCTCTCGGCTCTTCGCCTTCATCTTCCGCTCTTATTCGATAGTGTCTCGCTGTCTCTCTTCCCCACTACACTTGCCCCGGTGTCGAAGAGGAGCCATCCTGGCGACTCAAGGCGATGGAACCACAAGCGGATCATAATAGGGCTTTAAGCGGCTGACGTGGACTGTTTCACAACCAGGACAGCGTCTGTCGGCGGGAGGCGTCACTTGTTAGACGACGTAGTTGACCGGCGACGTGCATTGAAAGATTCGGTACGGTCCATTGTACATGGGTGCAAACTTTCGAGAAAGGCCGGGACACTGCAACGGAATAGAAAGCCACACGAACGAGCCAACGGGGAAGGTGTGGGCAGGCTTGTCCTGGTCAAGTCGTTCTTTTACAGCGAAAGCTGTTATGAGATCATTTCACCGGCCGTTTTTGGCGCCGTAGTTGTCCGCCGCCGCCGCCTGTGTCCGTAACCAGTATCGCTCGAAATAAAAAAAACGAAATAACAAAAAATCCAGGATGGAACAAGGTTCGAACCCGGGCCCTCTGCGTGGGAGCCCAGTATTCAACCTGAGAGCCATGCCAGTGCACCAAGCGTCGCACACCGCGAATTCGGTAACCAGACGTCACACAATGCGAATTGCGCAACGAGTAGGTTGTTCAATGCTTCCAACCCATTACAAAGGCCTCTGCCATAATTCGTCATCGTGATCAGGCACAGCATCAACAAAGTGCGCATAATACCTTACATGGGTGTAGCAGGTACCACGGCTCTCCGTAGAATGACGAAAAATGGCACAGTGCCTGCCGCCCTACTTCTCAAAAATTACAGTGATTTGCAGCGCTAGTGGGTTCCTCGCAAGTGCATTTGTATTGGTTGCCAATGTAGCCCATAAGCGCATGATCCATTTCCTCGGGGTCTCAGTAAAATTACAATGATTTAGAGCGTAGTGGGTTCTTCGCAAGTGCACTTGTATTGGTTGCCAAGGAAGCCCATAAGTGCGTGATCCATTTCCTCGGGGTCTCAGTAAAATTACAATGATTTATAGCGTAGTGGGTTCCTCGCAAGTGTACTTGTATTGGTTGCCAAGGAAGCCCATAAGCGCATGATCCATTTCCTCGGGGTCTCAGTAAAATTACAATGATTTATAGCGTAGTGGGTTCCTCGCAAGTGCACTTGTATTGGTTGCCAAGGAAGCCCATAAGCGCATGATCCATTTCCTCGGGGTCTCAGTAAAATTACAATGATTTATAGCGTAGTGGGTTCCTCGCAAGTGCACTTGTATTGGTTGCCAAGGTAGCCCATAAGCGCATGATCCATTTCCTCGGGGTCTCAGTAAAATTACAATGATTTAGAGCGTAGTGGGTTCCTCGCAAGTGCACCTGTATTGGTTGCCAAGGAAGCCCATAAGCGCATGAGCCATTTCCTCGGGGTCAGTAAAATTACAATGATTTATAGCGTAGTGGGTTCCTCGCAAGTGCACTTGTATTGGTTGCCAAGGGAGCCCATAAGCGCATGATTCATTTCTTCGGGGTCTCAGTAAAGTTCTTCGCCGCCCCGCCCCCGTCTCTCCCACGTCAACGTATGTTATACAGCATGACCGGAGAGGGAAATAGCGACGGGGCGTCACACAATGCAAATTACATAACTGGTGGGCCGTTTAAAGCTTCCAACCCACTACAAAGGGCTGAGCCATATTTCTTCATCGTCATCAATCGTCGCTTCAACAAAGTGCACATAATGCCTTACAGACGTGTAGCTAGTGCCTCGCTTCTCCGCAGAATGACGAGTAATGGCTTAGTAGGAGGTTCCCAACTTTCTAGTATACTTGTATTGTAGCCCAAGATAGCTTACAACGGGCTTTAGAAACGCCGCTCTTCCAGCTTTCGCTGTGACTATGCTGCGGTTTCAGCGCAGGCCTGGCGTTTTTTTGAATACCTTGTGCGACGGATGTATATGAACGTGCCAATTGGCAGCACTATTCGACACATTGAACGAGTTCGGAGACCGGGCGGTATTCTGAAGCATCCCGGCGGTATGTAAGGATTGTATCAAGCATCGAAGAGTGCTCACTTCCGTATAGTCCAAACAAAAGCCAAAACCTAGTCGTCGATTGTGTGGCCGTCTTATACGCATTCGTCACCAACGGAAGCACCAAATTCCAGTTAGAATGGTCGGATGATATGTACATGGAGATCATATCACCGAGTGTGCAGTTAAAGCGCTCCGTCAAACCGTTCGTCTGCGGGTGACATGTCGTAGTGGAGCGATGAATAATATGGCACTCAGTGAGAGGTTACAGGACGACTTGCGAAAGAAAGACGCCCTGGATTGCTAAAAAGTTCACGTGGCGCGCCATGGCGATAGACGAGGCTGCGCAAGATAAACAAGGCAACATTACGAGCTGCAGCGGCTGGCACAGCAGCGGTTTCGGCATAACGGGTAAGATGGTCAACGGCCACAATAATCCAGCGATTGCCAGCAGGAGTGCAAGGAAGGGGGCCGTCGCGGTCTATGCCAATTCTATCAAACGGGCGAGGTAGACACGACAAAGGTTGCAATTCGCCAGTGGCATGACAAGTTGTTTTCCCCGCTGAAACTCAGTGCAGGAACGTATGTACAGGTTGTTTCATACTTAGGAGAAATCTCGGAGCGCGTGGCATCGTGATGCGGCCAGCGCTGCAACCACGCGCCGTCAGCAGCTTGCGCGTGCGCAGATGTACAACTTTACACCCTTGAAGCGTCTGCGCACGCGCGAGCTGCTACAGGCGTGCGATTGCAGCGCTAGTCGCATCGCGATGCCAGGCGCTCCGAGATTTCCCCTAAGTATGAAACAGCCTGTACTTGCGAACGCATGTGTACATTCTACGCCAGAAAAATCGCTGGCGAAGTCAGTCGTAAGTTTTCAAAACGCCAGCGTGGGCACTTTGTGGATCTGCGTGGGAGTACGTGCACAGGCCGGAGCGCAAATGGCGCGGTATAAGAAGAATCTACTTTCTACATAATAAACAAGTGTAACGGGCTAGTTGGTATAGATACATCTTCGTAAGAAGCGCTAAACTACATACAGGGACAGCAAGAAAGAAAGACACTACACAACAGTTGCAGTCAAGCGCTTGTGTAGTGTCTTTCTTTCTTGCTGTCGCTGTGTGTAGTTTAGCGCTTCTTACGAAGATGGCACTTTCTCTGGCTGATAGTTACGGCGATACAACATGGCATCCCGTATCGCATAATGAGAGGCTTTTCGGCGTAGTGCACGACGAGGTAGCCGTTGGCATGGTGTCACCGAAGATGCGGAAAGAACCTCTATGAGCGACGCTATCCAAGGGTCTTTGCGCTGTTCCAAAGGCATGTCAGCGATATCAATCCTGGTGGTGGTAGCAGGGAGAGGGAAATAGGTGCAACGGAAGGCAGGGGCGATCGAGAAAGTGCGTCGGCGTCGGTATGCTTGCGTCCTCAGCAGTAAATGACGCGTATATGAAATTCCTGTAAACGGAAAGCCCCACGGAAAAGTCGGCCGAGAGGATCCTTCAATGAAGCAAGCTAACAAAGCTAATGATGGTCGGTAACGACATCAAAGTGATGGCCGTAAACGTATACGCGAAATGTTTGTAATGCCCAAGAAATGGCGAAATATTGATTTTCGGTAACTGAGTATTTGCTCTCTCTCTTGGTGAGGGCGCGACTAGCATACGCAACAACATACTCGAAGAAACTTGGCTTGCGTTGAGCAAGGACAGTGCCAAGGCCTATGCCATTGGCATCCGTGTGCACTTCGGTTGGAGCAGCAGGATCAAAGTGGCGTAAAATGCGTGGCGAAGTCAGGAGATTGGGTAATGTTGCGAAAGCATCATAACATGCAGGCGACCATTCAGAGTGGTGTCCATCACCGGTGAGCAGCTTTGTGAGCAGTGCGTGTGTATGTATGTATTGTCACGTGGTCGTGACGTCGACGAAGACAGCAGTCGGCGTTTTCAAGATGGAACTGTTCATTTGGCCGAATTTTAGCCGGGAAACGGAAAGGTAATTTACAGCAATGCACACTGTATGCACTGATAGCGGCGTACAGGGCGTCGACCGTCGATCAACTAACAAGCGGTGAAGCGTGTCGGCATTTAAACATGTGCCGTCGAATATTCCAGCGTTATCGCTAGCTATCGCGCAATTTCTAGAATAAGCTCGAGTGTGTGCGTCTTGCGCGCAATCTTAACAAAACGATCTACAATGATCGTGAAGGTTCTCGAACAATGACGCGCGGTTCGCGCTGAGCGTTGCTGGCAGTCTTTGTGGCTGAAAACCGAATATAGCAAAAGTGATAAAGAAACGCACGTGGCAATGCCCCCCTCTGAAAAAGCATCGTCCCGATGCTTAAAAACAGAACATTGTCACGTGATTTATTCTCGTACAAACTGCGAGAACGCCGTGGAACATCTTTTTTGCGCACAAGCGCGACAGGGGACGACCAGGGGCTCTCAGATGGCTGAATGACTCCGCGCGTGAGTCATTCATCGACTTGTTCATTGATAACACGGCGCTCTTCCGCCGAAACGCAATATGGTCGTTGGCGTAAAATGGCATGACCACCGGTGTCGATGTGGTGCGTGACGCTCGTTGTGCGACCCAGAGATGGCTGACCGCAGTCGAAGGATGAGCGGACTCTTCTAGGAGGGCCAATAGTTCGCGTCGATTGTCCAATGATAGATCCGGGGACACAGAAGGGTGAAAAATGTCTGACTTCGGAGGTGCCGCAACAGGGGCTGTCATGGCATTCAGCTGGTGGTGAAGTGGGGCTTCAGCGAACTCCAGAAAGCGAAGCAGGTCAACGGCACGTATGCGTCCCAAACATTCCCCGCGAAGTAGACGAACGGGCGAGGTGCGCAAGTTGGCAATCGGCATGATGGTAGCGCCGGATTCGACGGTGAGTACGGCAAACGGCAGTCGTAGGGCGTGGCGGCGGAGAAACAGCTCTGACGGGGCGAACAGGACAGCGCCGTCAGGAGCGGCCGGACAAGTCAAGGCGACAAGGGTGGACGTGTTTGGGGCTACGTCAGCGTCGGCAGCAATGACAAGTTTACATGCGTCAGATATGGTAGGCCCCGAAACAAAAGATTGGAGCAGCGTAAGGGCGACTTCTGCTCGGGCGCAATCTATGATGGCGCGATGACGTGAAAGGAAGTCCCAGCCGAGGATAACGTCGTGAGAGCAGGACGGCAGCACGAAAAACTCAATGACGTAAAGTTCTCCTTGAATATTAACGCTCGCGGTGCACACGGCTGAAGGTGCTATGAACTGCGAGTTCGCAGTGCGGAGCATGAGTCCTGAGAGCGACGTGGTCACTTTTTTAACTGGCGGCAGAGGCTCTCGCAGATTACGGAAACGGCGGCCCCGGTATCAATTAGCGCTTGGGCCGTGGTCCCTTCAACATTGACGTCGATAACCTTTTTCGGCGAAAAAGACGGAGGCCTTGGGCTTCGCATGCAGTTCTTGCCTCCGGAACTGCAGCGATCAGTTTCCCTCTTGCGCAGCAGGTCGGCGACGCATATGTGACAGGGAGCGTCGTCAAGGGGACGGTGACCGGTGGGTATCGTTGGGTCGTTGATCACGGGCATACTCCGGTGGCGACCGGGACGACGACGCGACCGGCCTGCCGTCGGCGTCGAAGAGAGGAGGGGCGTAGTTTGGGGGCGACCTGGACGACGACGCAACTGGCATGCCCACGGCGTCGAATGTTGGAGGAACCAGGCGACAATGGCGAGCGACGTGGCCGGTGAGGCCACAGGAGAAACAGATGGGCCGATTGTCCGGGGTTCGCCACGCGTCGGAACGGCGGAAAGACGGAGCCGAGGGGGTTGGAATGGGCGGCGACGAAGCATACGCGGATGTTGGCAAGACACGGGGCGGCGTAAGTGGCCGAGGTGGAGCGTAAGGCATAGATTGGTGATACGCGGTGGTCGCCAAGGCATGGGACGGCATCAGTGGTCGAGGTGGGGCAGAGGGCATAGGCTGTTGAGGGGGCCGAGCAGCAACGGCGGCGTAGGTAAGCGGCGCATGACGGGCGGTTGTTGGAACATGGGTGGGAGAGCCTCAGCAACTTGCGTCCGAATGGCTTGTTGAATGCCCGGAGCCAGAGGATGCGCCGGCTCGTGAGTGAGCGGCAGTAAGGACAGCTGGCGTGCGACTTCTTCACGGATGAAGTCTTTGATCGTGGTCTGGAGAGTCGGCTGAGCGGCCGGAGGGACAGCTAGCTGCAAGCTGGAGAGCGTGTCGGGGGTCGGGAGGGCCTGACGGGCGATCGCGTGCTGCCTGCGCAATTCGTCGAAACTCTGACAGAGTGAAACTAGCGCAGCGACTGTGGTGGGATTCCGCGCGTACAGCAGCTGGAAGGCGCCGTACTCGATGACCTTCAAGATGTGGTTGATTTTGGCCTCCTCAGGCATAGCGGGGTCGACGCGGGTGCACAGATGGAGGACATCCTCGATGTAACCCGTGTAGGTCTCACCTGGTTGTTGTGCACGCTGACGCAAGCGCTGCTCGGCGAGAAGCTTGCGAGCCGCAGGCCGTCCAAAGACGTCCTTGATAGCAGTCTTGAAAGCTGACCAAGATGGAAGCTCGGCCTCGTGGTTGTGATACCACAGTTGGGCTATGTCGGCACGGTAGAATTGCACAAACCCAAGCTTCATTGGATCGTCCCATCTGTTGCTGGCGCCGACTTTGTCAAACCTCGACAGCCACTCGTCCACGTCCGATTCACCGGAGCCCGAGAAGATGGGGGGGTCCCGCTGAGGATACACGGCGCCACAAGTGACGTGGACAGCCGAAGGGCCAGGCTGGGAAGGAGTCTCGGTGGCCATGTTGGTATCACGAAGGGGGGGAAGCTTACGGGAGCGAAGATCCAGGGTCGTAGGGGAAACCCACGTACCTCCACCAAATGTCACGTGATTTATTCACGTACAAACTGCGAAAACGCCGTGGAACGTCAAGGGCCAAGATCCAGGCAAGCGCAAGCTCGGGGCGCGTGGCTGTCGCTCGCACTGTGGCTTGCTTTCTTCGCTCTTCGTCGTCGTCACGTACTCTTCACTACAACATGAATACATGCAATACTAAAGAAAACTAATAAAGAAAGCAAACATTGAGTCCTCTGGTGCGTTTAACGTGCATAGTACGGTTTAAGGCGCACCACATGCACGACCTCGGGTCGAGCTCGGCGCCTCTGAGAGTTCGTGATGCCGTCGGGGACAACCTCGTAGTCGAGTGCGCCGAGACGTCGAAGTACCCTGTACGGTCCGAAGTATCGACGCAGAAGCTTCTCGCTCAGTCCGCGTCGTCGTATTGGTGTCCACACCCAGACACGATCGCCGGGCTGGTACTCCACGAAGCGTCGTCGAAGATTGTAGCGACGGCTGTCGGTTTCTGCTGGGTCTTGATGCGCAGGCGGGCGAGCTGTCGAGCTTCTTCGGCACGTTGTAAGCAAGCGGCGGCGTCGAGATTTTCTTCGTCGGTGACGTTCGGTAGCATGGCGTCGAGCGTCGTCCCTGGGCTCCGTCTGTAGACCAACCTGTATTGCGTAATCTGTGTCGTTTCTTGTACGGCCGTGTTGTACGCGAAGGTCACGTACGGAAGGATGGCGTCCCACGCCTTGTGTTCGACGTCGACGTACATGGCCAGCTGTCGGCGATGGCCTTATTTAGACGCTCTGTGAGGCCATTGGTCTGCGGGTGGTAAGCGGTGGTGCGGCGGTGGCTCGTCTCGCTGTACTTGAAGATCGCCTCAGTTAGGTCCGCAGTAAAGGCGGTACCTCTGTCTGTTATGAGGACCTCTGGGGCACCATGACGCAAGACGATGTGCTCCACGAAGAACTTGGCTACCTCGGCGGCACTGCCTTTGGGAAAGGCCTTTGTCTCGGCGTAGCGGGTGAGGTAGTCAGTCGCCACGACGATCCACTTGTTTCCGGTATTGGACGTCGGGAACGGCCCCAGTAAGTCCATCCCGATTTGCTAGAACGGCCGTCGAGGTGGCTCGATAGGCTGTAGAAAGTCCGGCTGGCCTAGTGGGCGGTGTCTTGCGTCGCTGGCAGTCCCGGCAGGTCTTTACGTAACGGGTGACGTCGGCGCAAAGGCGCGGCCAGTAGTACTTCTCCCGTATTCTTGCTAGCGTGCGAGAAACACCCAGGTGTCCAGACGTCGGGTCGTCGTGTAGAGCCTGGAGGACCTCTGGCCGCAATGTCGAGGGTACCACGAGAAGGCAATCGGCTCGAAGCGGTGAGAAGTTCTTCTTTAGGAGAACACCGTTGCGCAAGAAAAACGACGTCATTCCCCGCGTGAATACCTTCGGAACGACGGTGTTCCTGCCCTCGAGATATTCCCCAAGGCCCTTCAGTTCCGGGTCGGCTCGCTGTCGTTCGGCGAGGTCGTCGGCACTTATGGCTCCCAAGAAGCTGTCATCATCCGGGTGGTCGGGCGGTGGTGGGTCGACAGGGGCACGAGACAGGCAGTCGGCGTCGGAGTGTTTCGTTCCGGACTTGTACACGACGGTAATGTCAAATTCTTGAAGTCTTAGGCTCCACTTTGCGAGGCGACCTGAAGGGTCCTTGAAGTTAGCTAGCCAACACAAGGCGTGATGGTCGCTCACAACTTTGAAGGGCCTGCCGTAGAGGTAGGGGCGAAACTTTGACGTAGCCCAGATGATGGCGAGGCACTCCTTTTCTATTGTGGAATAGTTCACCTCTGCCTTAGACAGCGACCGGCTAGCATAACTGATAACCCTTTCCAGTCCACCCGTCCGCTGCACAAGGACAGCGCCGAGTCCTACGCTGCTTGCATCGGTGTGAATCTCCGTATCGGCGTATTCGTCGAAATGCGCAAGTATCGGATGTGTCTGCAGGCGTAGTTTGAGTTCATGAAATGCTTGGACTTGCGCTGTTTGCCACCTGAATTCGACGTTAGTCTTCGTGAGAAGCGTCAGTGGTTCGGCGATCCGTGAAAAGTTTTTGACGAATCGACTGTAATAGGTGCATAAGCCGAGAAATCGGCGCACGGCCTTCTTGTCGGTGGGTGGGGCGAAGTCGGCGATGGCAGCTGTTTTCCGCGGGTCTGGGCACACTCCATACTTGCTGATCACATGACCCAGAAACAGGAGCTCGTCGTATGCGAATCGGCACTTTTCTGGCTTCAGGGTCAGTCCAGAGGTCTTGATTGCTTGAAGTACTGCCTCAAGCCGCCGGAGATGCTCGTCGAAGGTCGAGGAGAACACGACGACGTCGTCCAAATACACAAGGCACGTCTGCCACTTCAGTCCGGCCAGTACGGTGTCCATGACGCGCTGGAACGTCGCAGGTGCCGAGCAAAGACCAAAAGGCATGACCTTGAACTCAAAGAGGCCATCGGGTGTTATAAAAGCGGTCTTTTCTCGGTCTCTTTCGTCTACTTCGATCTGCCAATAACCGGTCTCGAGGTCCATCGACAAAAAGTACGTCGCGTTGTGAAGTCGATCCAGGGTGTCGTCTATCCGTGGGAGGTTGTTCATGTCCTTCTTCGTGATTTTATTCAGGCGCCGATAATCAACGCAGAAGCGCAGTGTCCCGTCCTTCTTCTTCACTAACACCACGGGTGACGCCCACGGACTCTTTGAAGGCTGGATGATGTCGTCGCGTAGCATTTCGTCGACTTGTTTCTTTATGGCCTCACGTTCTCGCGTCGAAACTGTAGGGGCTCTGACGAAGTGGTCGAGAATTTTCTTCTGTTATAATGCGATGCTTAGCAAGGGGCGTTTGTCGGACCCGCGATGGCGACGAGAAACAGTCCTTGTATTGCAGGAGCAGGTTTTTGAGCTGGTCTTGCTTGACCTTCGGAAGGCTCGGGTTGACGTCAAAATTCGGTTCGGGGCCTCTATTCGTCGAAGCAGTTTCGGCAGCATCGAAGAGGGCGAAAACATTGCTGGCGGCTACACATTCGTCGATGTAGGCAACCGTCGTACCAATGTTGAGGTGCCGATATAAGTGGCTGAAGTTCGTCAGCACTGCCTTTGCTTTACCGTCACGCAGCTCGGCTATACCTCGTGCGACGCATATTTGACGGTTCAGGAGTAGGTGCTGATCGCCCTCCATGACGCCTTCAAGGTTCGCAGGTTTTTCGGTGCCGACGGAGATAATGACGCTGGAGCGTGGCGGAACGGTCACCTGATCTTCTATCACATTCAGTGCATGCTTCCCTGGCGTCGCATGGGGCGGGAGAGCTTTGTCTGAGGTTAGTGTTATCGACTCAGACCTCAGGTCGATGACGGCGCCGTGGTCACTTAGAAAGTCCATTCCAAGTATCACATCCCTGGAGCAGTTTTGTAGGATTACAAAGCTCGCAGGATAAGTCCGGTTTTTGATGCTGACTCGCCGTGCAGACACCAATCGGCGTTATCAGATGGCCTACAGCGGTCCGGATCTCGGGGCCTTCCCAAGCAGTCCTAACTTTCTTCAACTTTGCTGTGAACGGCCCACTGATGACGGAATAGTCGGCTCCAGTGTCGACGAGAGCGGTGACGTTGTGGCCGTCGATCAGAACGTCGAGGTCGCTAGTCC
Source organism: Rhipicephalus sanguineus (assembly GCF_013339695.2). Lineage (NCBI taxonomy): Eukaryota > Metazoa > Arthropoda > Arachnida > Ixodida > Ixodidae > Rhipicephalus > Rhipicephalus sanguineus. Next base: position 84,651,528 of record NC_051178.1, read on the forward strand.
GCCGTCTTGCGTTGCGGTTACGTCGTGGCGTCGGGTCACGGCTACGTCGGTTTGCACCGCTGTTTCCGCGTTGCGTCGTCAGGTCTCCTTCCGGTCGCAAAGCGTCGTCTTCAGGACGTCGTTCGGCGTGCGGCGGGGGCTCGGAACTTCGTCGCAGCGTCGTCGTCGACGGCGGAGGATCTTCAGCATTTCGTCGTTCAGCAACCGCACCTCCATCAGTTGCTGCCCTTAGTTTTCCGGATACGGGCTAGGCGACCGGCCCCGGTTTGGTCCAGTGTACTGCCGGCGGTGCGGTGACATGTAGCGGCCGGGCGACGGCGAGCGGGAAGGTCGTCGTCCTTGCCACTGTGTTCCGGTGAGGTAGTCGTCGATGTCGCGAGGCCGTTCGCCTGGCTCCGGGCGCGGCGCGTTGACGGCGAATCCGCGTAGCCCCATCTGTCGGTACTGGCAGCGGCGGTACGTGTGGCCGGCCTCCCCGCAGTGGTAGCAGAGCGGGCGGTTGTCAGGGGCACGCCAAACGTCGGTCTTTCGGGGGGCACAGCGTTGTCCTGTCAGCGGGCGGTATGGCGTCGGTTGTGGTGGCGGCGGTGCCTGGCGGCGAAACTGCTGCGGCGGCGCGGCGTCTTGATGTGGGCGAGGAGGAGGGGCATTGCGTCGGGCTGCAGCAGCATAGTTCATGACTTCCGGCTGAGCCTGCGGTGCTTCGGGAATTCCAAGCGATTGCCGGACTTCCTCGCGGACAACGTTGGCGATTGAATCCACTTGATGCTGCGGCGAAGGTAACAGTTTGCGCAGCTCCTCCCGCACAATCGCTCTGATGGTTTCGCGCAAATCGTCGGTGGCCAGCGAGTGCCCTTCATAATAGGTTGCAGACAGCGGAGAGCGGTTGTATTGTTTCGTCCGCATGTCAAGTGTCTTTTCGATAGTTGTGGCCTCGGTGAGGAATTCGGTGACTGTTTTCGGGGGGTTCCGCACCAATCCTGCGAAGAGGTCTTGTTTCACTCCCCGCATAAGGAAGCGGACCTTTTTTTCCTCAGGCATGGCAGCGTCGGCCAGGCGGAAAAGTCGCGTCATCTCTTCCGTGTAAATGGTGACGCTCTCATTCGGTAGCTGCGCTCTTGTCTCCAGCAAAGCAGCACCCTTTTCGTTGCGGACGATGCTCGCGAATGTATTAAGGAACGTCGTCCGAAAGAGGTCCCAGGTTTGAAGGCTCTATTCACGGTTCTCGAACCACGTCTTCGCGGCGTCTTCTAGGTAGAAGAAGACGTGGCGCAGCTTCTCTTCAGAGTCCCAGTGATTGAAGGTGGCGACTCGCACGCACGTCTCCAGCCAGCTCTCCGGGTCTTCAAACGACGATCCACGGAAAGTCGGTGGCTGCCGCCATGCCGCCTACACGACCGTTGTAGGCGGCATGGGGGCTGTCATCGTCTCGGCGGTCGATGTGACGGTCTTGGGCTGCCTGGTGTTTTCGGGAAGGAGCCCGTACTCTGGGTGTAGTCCCTTCTGCCGGCGGCTGGTACGACGATCCGGGTTGTCTGTAGCGTCGTCTTCTCCGCGGCTTGGGCTTGGGTCAGCGCTCCGCGGTGGCGTCCGGATCATGAAGCAGCAGCTCCACCAGATGTCACGTGGTCGTGACGTACAGCAGTCGGCGTTTTCAAGATGGAACTGTTTATTTGGCCGAACTTGTGGCCGGGAAACGGAAAGGTAATTTACAGCAATACACACTGTATGCACTGATAGCGGCGTACAGAGCGTCGACCGTCGATCAACTACGAAGCGGTGAAGCGCGTCGGCATTTAAACATGTGCCGTCGAATACTTCAGCGTTATCGCTGGCTATCGTGCAATTTCTAGAATAAGCTCGAGTGTGTGCGTCTCGCGCGCGATCTTAACAAAACGATCTACAATGATCGTGAAGGTTCTCGAACAATGAGGCGCGGTTCGCGCTGAGCGTTGCTGGCAGTCTTTGTGGCCGAAAACCGAATATAGCAAAAGTGATAAAGAAACGCACGTGGTAGTATATACAATATATATATATATATATATATATATATATATATATATATATATATATATATATATATATATATATATATATATCTTATGGGACGACGCCCAGTTCGGTAATCGAAAGGTTATATTTCAATGTCCAAAGCGGCACAGCCCAAGGGACAAACAAAGATGATGATTACAATGGTTTCTGTACAGATGAAGATGAACTATATAGTCAGCGCTCACACTATTTTCCCCCTTCGCGAAAGCGGGCAGCAGGTTGAGGGTAGGAACGCCAAATATATGGTTTCAGGCGAGAGACATGGGCGATCTCGGTGCTGCGGCGACGACGATCAGTAGCCGCGCTGGCTTCAGCGACGCGATAGTTCACGGTAGATGTCCTTTTCCAGCACGATGTATGGACCGAGATATCTATGAAGAAATTTTTCACAGAGCCCAGGGGTACGAACAGGTGTCCACAGGAGGACTTCGTCGCCTGGACGGAACGAAAGAACTCGACGTTTCGCGTCAAAACCGACTTTCCTCTTGTCCTGAATGGTAGCAGTGTGGGCGCGGGCAATTTCACGACAGCGGGCGACGCGAGCAGCGAACTCTTCTGGAAGGGACGAAGATGGAACAGAGGGCGTGGACAAAAATGTGGTGTCCAGAACAAAAGTCGGTTCCCGGCCAAACACGAGGAAAAACGGGCTGTAATTCGTCGTGCGTTTTATGGCAGTATTATATGCAAACGTGACGAAAGGGAGTACAGTGTCCCAGTTTTTGTGATCTGGCTGAACATACATGGATATCATGTCGGACAAAGTTCGGTGAAAACGCTCTGTAAGACCATTTGCTTGGGGATGATATGCTGATGTGGTTTTACGGACGGTGTTAGAGGCCTGGAGGACTTCAGCAAGAACATGGGAAAGAAATGTCTTGCCACGGTCACTAAGGAGAACACGAGGGGCACCGTGGCGCAAAATAATGGCTCGCAGGACAAAATCGGCTACTTCTGAGGTAGCACCAGAGGGAAGAGCTGCCGTCTCCGCGTAGCGAGTTAGGTGGTCCACGGCAGTAACAATCCAGCGGTGACCGGCTGGCGTAAGCGGGAGGGTTCCGTATAAGTCGATGCCCACGAAATCAAAGAGAGCGGACGGGCACGGCAGAGGTTGTAGAGGGCCCGCGGTAAGAGATGTGGTACGTTTTCGGTGTTGGCATGACGCGCAGGAACCGACGTACTTGGCCACACTTGTTGAGAGGCCAGGCCAAAAGCACCGAGTTTTGATGCGCTCGTAAGTCTTGTGAAAACCCAAGTGGCCAGCTGTCGCGTCGTCGTGCAGGGCTTGTAAAACCTGTAGACGAAGTGAACGAGGGACGACTGGAACCCATTGGTTACCGAGAGGGTGGTAAATTTGCCTACATAGCGTTCCATCACGAAGTTTAAAACGTTCAAGCTGTCGTTTCAAGCGGCTGTTGCGGGCACGGGATAAGCCAGTAAGCCGATCGATGATTGTGCGGCAGTATGTATCTGCATGTTGCAGCGAGGTGAGATCTTTGGATGAAAGAAAGTCCACTGAGGCAACGGACTCTTTCGGACTAACGGCCGTCTGCTTGGTCACTTGGCTGGTCGGTGATGAACAGATTGAAGGCGACACTTGGGCGCTTGGCGAGAGCGGGCACCGCGACAAAGCGTCAGCATCTTGGTGTTGCCGACACGACCTATATGTGGCACTGTAGTCATACTCTTGCAAACGCAGTACCCAACGGCCAAGGCGTCCCCACAAATTCTTGAGAGACGATAACCAACACAGAGCATGATGGTCAGTGACGATTGTGAAATGCCGGCCGTATAAATAAGGGCGAAACTTTTGTACGGACCACACGACGGCGAGGCATTCTTGTTCGGCGATGCTGTAATTTCGCTGAGCAGGAGAAAGAGTGCGGCTCGCGTAGGCCACGACTTGTACTTCGGAAGCGTGATTCCGCTGCAGCAGAACGGCACCAATGCCATGTCCACTTGCGTCAGCGTGTAGGACAGTAGACGCTGCAGGGTCGAAATGCCGAAGCACTGGCCGCGATGTGAGGCATCGCTTGAGAGTGTGAAAAGCGGCTTCGCATTCATCCGACCAGACAAAAGGTGCGCTCGCGGTGAAAAGCTTGTGCAAAGGAGCTGCAATAGCGGCGAAATCACGCACAAAGCGGCGGAAGTACGACGCTAAGCCGAGGACGCTGCGAAGGTCTTTAGGTGTGGTTGGTGTAGGAAAGTGCAGTACTGCAGCAACCTTGTCGGGATCGGGCTCAATGCCCTGTCTGCTGGCAACGTGACCTAATACCTTGATGCTGCTGCTGGCAAACCGACACTTCTTAGTGTTTAGCTGGAGACCGGCCTTAGCTAGACAAGTAAGAACTTCGTATAGCCGTTCCAGGTGCTGTTCCAGGTGCTGGTCGCAGGTTCGGCAGGGACCGAACCTGCGACCTTCGAATAACGCGTCCGATGCTCTACCAACTATATATATATATATATATATATATATATATATATATATATATATATATATATATATATATAATTCAAAAGAAAGTGCTGTAGGTCCGGTGCAAAAAATTGCATATTTTTCCTCATTTCCGTTTCGGCCGTGGCACGGCCTTCGTCAGAATAAACTTAAGTACAAGTTAAAAAACATGGCTGATCCCTGCGTCAAAGGAATCGGTATAACACAAAAGTGAAACGTGTCTTCACAGAAGTAGTGCTGATTGTGTAGGGATTACGAGAGCTTGTAGAATGTCCATGCGTGTTTGGCAGCTATTGTACCGTTTGACGTGGATGCACCCATGTGGGCGCCTAGTGGCATGTCTCTATCGCGACGACGAACGCCCATGATCATCATTAAACCGTTGTGGTAGCTGAAGTTGTGAACATATATTTGGACACAGCGAATCGCGAATCCCGCGTGAAGATGATATCCACAAGCTCAGAATCGACACTGGTACCCGGAGCTGGTATGCAATTCTTCGAAGCGTCGTCAACTAAGGAGAGAAAGGGCACGGTGTGCGCTTTTTAGCAATGGGTGACCGACGCCTACGCTCATGTATACAATACCACACACGGCGCTTCAGCAACACGGGATGCAGAAAGGTTCGTAGCCTGAGCCGCAATCGCCTGCGTCCCGCTGACCTTTGTCTCGCTCCGCCAAGGCACGACATTCGCCCGTCGAAATGGTGTCCTTTCTGAATGCGTATTGTACCAGTTTTGTTAGACAGTGTTCTCGCAATCGAAGCAGTCGGCAGCGGAGAAATCCCGTTGGTGCATGTGAAAGCTACGCTACTCCGATGACCCGACGCACGCTAACACGAAGCGAAAGGCAAAGAACGTAACTGCCTCTAGGGTGCCTCGGCGATGTCAGCTCGGCCATTGTCCCTCACTGGTGTCGAGACGCTTTAACCATGACCTCCGATATCGCACGCAATCTCGGAGTGAGCGCTAGTAAGTGTCGATCCCGATTACTTGTTTTCACCTCTCACAGACGGCGGCACCGCCCCGGCCCACCCCGCCCCGCCCCGCCTACCTACACCGCCAACAGAGAGCACCGTGCGAAAGAGAATGTGTGAAAGGCGCGCTTGCGAAGTCTCCTTCACCTGCCAAGTTAGCTTAGTCGGTAGGGCGTCGAGTGCTTAATGTCGCGGCCGCATAGTCGTGGGTTCGATTCCTAGCGGTGGATCTTTTTCTTGGTTTTTTTTCTCACCCGTTGGCGTCCATTTTATCAACGTCATATGCGTGACGGATGTACTTGGTGGACCCCGGCATAAAACACTCTCGTGCTAAAAAGTTTGATTATTGAACAATCGCTATCATCTTGTCTGTTCGCGTGCAACCATCGAGACTAGTGCGGTCCGTGGCTCATCGTTATAAGCGCTTGTTCATGCCGTTGATCCAGCCTGATGTTTCATATCTGTTTTTTATGTTTTTTTTTTCATTTTTGTGCATTGACTTCACCCACACGTGGATGTCCATCAGAGCGGCTGCGTGCTTCTACTTCAGTTTATTATGAAGAAGGCCGTGCCACGGCCGAAACGCAAATGAGTAAAAATATGCAATTGTAATTAGTGTGCTCCTTCACTTCTTCGAATATATGTACACATATTGTAACATGGTAGGGCGCCGACAAGAACGCCAGCGAAAGAAGAAGACGAAGACGGTTGTTGTTGGTGCTCGCGCTTGCTCGGTTTGGACCGCTGATCGCTTCAGCTGCTGCAATCTTCTAATAAACGCGTTACTGCCTCAACGTTAAACGCATACCATCAAGTGGTGGAGAGTGCTGGTTCTGTTCTCCATCCTGGAACTCCGCAGCCGGACTCTACTTTCCCCTTCAACAATGCCGAACGATGCTACCACACCCCAAGCTGCCCGCTGTCCCGGTGTTCCAAGAGAGCGGGACCCCGTCATTTTCAGCGGTACTGATGAGCAAGACGTCGAGGACTGGCTCTCTTCTTATGAACGAGTGAGTGTCAACAACAGGTGGGATGACAACGACAAACTTGGCCGCGTCCACTTCTACCTGAGAGGAGTAGCGGAACTCTGGTTGAACAACCACGAGGCTGAGATTTCCAACTGGGCCTCTTTCAAAACGACCTTCGCGGACGTATTCGGCCGACCAACCGTGCGCAAGCTCCGCGCAGAACAGCGCTTGCGCGATCGCGCCCAACTGGCTGGCGAGTGCTTCACTTCGTATATTGAGGACGTCGTAGGCCTCTGCCGCCGCTTCAACCCTGTCATGTCCGAAGGCGATAAAGTCAAGCACATCTTGAAGGGCATTGAGGAGGATGCGTTCCACATGCTTGTGGCGAAAAACCCTGAAACAGTCGCAGACGTCATTCAGCACTGCCAGAGCTACGACGAGTTGCGAAAGCAGCGCATTTCCACGCGACGTCCTAGTTCGGACACGACCAGCACGTCAGCAGCGACCGTTGGCGCAATATCTTCGGACCCGGCGGTCTTGACACAGCAGATTCAGCAGTTCATCCGCGAGGACGTGGCTCGCCAATTGTCTATTGCGCCCTTTCTCCCAGGCAATACTCATGGGCTCACTTCATCGCTGCGACAAACCATCGAAGAGCAAGTCTCCGAGGCACTACCGCCCACGTACCAGCCACCGCCTGTATCCGCGCCCCTCACTTACGCTGACGTCGCGAGAAGGCAGCCACATGCGCTACCACCCATCGCGGACACTGCTCCCCAAACAAACGCATTTTACGCAACGCGGGCGCCGGCAGGCCCGCACGTTCCTCTTTATCGCCGTCCTGCAACGCCGTCCAATAACCCTTGGCGCACATCGGATAACCGGCCAATCTGCTACTACTGCTGTCTACCCGGCCATGTTGAGCGGTTCTGTCGCCGGCGCGTCCCTCGTCCAGGTACCATCGATGACAGCTACAGCTACGTCCGCCCAGAGCCACCGCAGTCAATGCCTCCACACGCTACTTCAGACACCTCTTCATCAAACCGCCGCGCCTTCAACCCACGTCGGTCGCCCTCCCCGCGGCGACGTTCGCTTTCACCTATGGTTCGTCGACCACCACCCGCCCAAACGGAAAACTGACCATCGCAGTTCCGGAGGCAAGAACTGCGCCGCTGTCGAACTCTACAAGGCCTCGTTCTCTACCTGCCAACGAAATTTCTGTGTACGTTGATGGTGTGGCCGTGCAAGCATTAGTCGATACTGGAGCTGCTGTATCTGTATTGAGTGAAGCATTGTGCCGCAAGTTAAAAAAAATTACGATTCCGCTTTCTGGCGTCTCCCTGCGCACGGCAACCGCGGATCACGTAAAGCCTTCTATGACGTGCACGGCTCGGCTACTCATTCAGGACGTTTTCTATGTGGTCGAATTCGTTGTCTTTTCGCAGTGCTCGCACGACGTCATATTAGGCTGGGACTTCCTTTCCACACATCATGCCGTTGTTGACTGTGCCCATGCCGAGCTAGAATTATCAGCGATCGCCGAAGTCGATTCTTGCAAGTCTTCTTTTTCTCGTGTCCTCGTCGCCGCGGACACGGACATCCCACCTTTGTCTTCTGTTCTTGTGCCGATCTCCTGCGCCTATGCTCCCTTCTCTAGCGCCATGTTCACGCCATCAGCAGACTTTACCTCTCGCAAGAACTTCATTCTTCCCTTTGCTCTTCTCACGATCGTCGACTCTTGCGCAGCCATTTATGTGACGAACCTGCTTTCGGTCCCCGCCACATTATTTCGCGGAGAATGTATAGGCCGACTTGAGGACATTGATTTTGTTTGCGCCAGTCAAATGCCCGATCGCACGACAAGCCTCCAGGTCGACAGTGTCAATTCCGTTACCACATCCGACGCATCCTCCCTGGACGTCTTCCTTCCATCAATTGATTCGGAACTTCCTGTTGCTCAACGAACCCAACTTTTGAAGCTCCTCGACCGCTTTCGGACGTCTTTCGACTACAAGCAACCCACTTTGGTCCGAACATCTGCAATCGTTCATCATATTGACACCGGCACCCATGCACCCCTGCGCCAGCGTCCATACCGGGTCTCTCACGCTGAACGCCGAGTTATTGACGACCAGGTGACCGATATGCTTAATCGTGGCGTCATACAGCCGTCCCACAGCCCTTGGGCCTCCCCTGTGGTGCTCGTTAAAAAGAAGGACGGTAGCATCCGATTCTGTGTTGATTATAGGCGCCTTAACAAGATCACGCGCAAAGATGTTTATCCGCTCCCCAGAATCGACGACGCTCTCGACTGTTTGCAAGGGGCAGAGTTCTTTTCATCGCTGGATCTTCGATCGGGTTACTGGCAGGTACCTATGGATGAAGCTGATCGCCCCAAAACTGCGTTCGTCACTCCCGACGGCTTGTACGAGTTTAACGTGATGCCGTTCGGCCTTTGCAACGCCCCTGCCACTTTCGAGCGTCTGAAGCCGTGCAAGCCCTCCTTCGTGAATGCAACGTTGTGCATCGGACAACCAGCGCGTACCATCCGCAAACCAACGGAATGACTGAGCGCTTTAACCGCACACTGGGCGACATGCTGTCCATGTACGTGTCCGCTGACCACACCAACTGGGACCGCATACTACCCTTTGTTACGTACGCCTACAATAGCGCCACTCAGTCTACGACAGGATTCTCTCCATTCTTCCTTCTTTACGGCCGTGAACCTTCCTCGTTTATGGATACCATTCTTCTGTACCGCCCGGACGCTTCAGAATCCACGACTTTATCTGAAGTCGCCAATTATGCCGAGGAATGCAGACAACTCGCGCGTTCTTTAACCGCCCAAGACCAAGCGCGCCAGAAGGACCGTCACGACGTAAACCTGCCTACTCCGTCATATTCGCCTGGAACGTTGGTGTGGCTTCGCGTTCCCTCCTCTGCTCCTGGCCTTTCCACAAAGCTACTGCCTAAGTACGAAGGCCCCTACCGCGTCCTACGTCAAACATCCCCAGTCAACTATATTATTGAGCCTGTTCAATCATCTACGGACCGCCGTCGTCGCGGCCGCGAGACTGTTCACGTCGATCGACTGAAGCCGCATTATGACCCACCAGTTGTACCTGTTCCTTATGTCGCCAGGATGGCTCCTTTTCCGCGGGGGAGTGATTTGTAACATGGTAGGGCGCCGACAAGAACGCCAGCGAAAGAAGAAGACGAAGACGGTTGTTGTTGGTGCTCGCGCTTGCTCGGTTTGGACCGCTGATCGCTTCAGCTGCTGCAATCTTCTAATAAACGCGTTACTGCCTCAACGTTAAACGCATACCATCAATATTGTTATGTTCAGCTTACCGAGAAGACGAAGAGAAGGAGGACGTGTTCGTTGCTGCTTCGGCCATCTTGGTTGTCACCCCTATCTCTGTAATTGTGTGAATACTGTAAATACAGCCTTCTTCTGTCGTCTCCCCGTAACATCTTTGGTGGAGGTGCGGGGTACATCTGAAGCACACCACGGAACTTCGCAGCGGGCGTCTCCTTGGGCAATCCATTATGTCGACAGGCAGGCCCGTTGATCCTGCCCCCGCTACGCCAACTGAACCCAGCCACGCCGTTGTGACCCACCTCGGTTACCGAGCCCCTGGTACCTTCTGCGGAACTGACAACGTGCACGTAGAACAGTGGCTGGCCGACTACGAGCGCTCCACCAAGACCAACCGGTGGGATCCCACTTTGATGCTGGCAAACGTCAGTTACTACCTTAGAGGAATGGCCAGTGTGTGGTTCGACACGCACGAGGAGGTGCTGACCAGCTGGGATGTGTGCAAACAAAAAATGAAAGATCTTTTCGGAAAGCCTATTGCACGACAACGCGCCACCCAGAAAGAACTTTCGTGCGGTGCACAAACCTCGACGGAGCCGTACATGGTGTACATCCAAGATGTCCTAGCCTTGTGCCGGCAAGCTGACGACCAAATGCCCGAAACTGACAGTCAGCCACATTCTCAAAGGCATCGCCGATGACGCATTTCACTTACTAGTCTACAAGGACTGCTCCACCATCGACGACATCATCAGGGAGTGCCGACGTTTGAAGAAGCGAAGAGTCGTCGATTCACGCAGCAATTTGTTCGACTCCCTAACACTGCCGCCACGTTGTCGTGCATGGTGTACATCCAAGATGTCCTAGCCTTGTGCCGGCAAGTTGACGACCAAATGCCCGAAACTGACAAAGTCAGCCACATTCTCAAAGGCATCGCCGATGACGCATTTCACTTACTAGTCTACAAGGACTGCTCCACCATCGACGACATCATCAGGGAGTGCCGACGTTTGAAGAAGCGAAGAGTCGTCGAGTCACGCAGCAATTTGTTCGACTCCCTAACACTGCCGCCACGTTGTCGTGCGAAGACGCCCAGCTCCAGCCGCCGCCCAGTACCGAAAACTTCCTGCGCCTTGTGCGGCGAGAGATCGAGGCAGCATCCCCATCCGCACCGCAGGCCCATTCTTACGACGAGACCCGCCCGACAGTGTCGTTGGTCCAGGCCGTCGTGCGCGAAGAACTGGCGTACGCAGACATCCAGCCCATATGTGCCCTCAGTCGTCCCGCGGTCAGCACTGTTCCATCCTACCGCCCACAACCGACCTATTCCAGGTTCCGTGATCCGAACCAGTGGTGCACACGAGATGACAGGCCTATCTGCTTCAACTGCAAGAGGTTAGGCCACATTTCTCGCCATCGTCGCTATCGTAGGCCATCGTCTCCTCGTGCAACGTACCGTTCAGAAGACAGTCGATCCTCATTTTTTACGCCCGCGAAGACCCTACGAACCTTAACGCCCAAAGCTCCGCCACACGTTACGACCGCTCGCCGTCCCCGCGGAACCAGCGACGTTCTCGGTCACCTTTGCCCCGTCCCTCACCTTCGCCGTATCCTTGCCGCCCCTCCACGAAAAACTGACCAGTGGAGCTCCCGGAGGTGATGCTGCATTGGTCTACCGACCCGAAAATCCTCTGTTGACCCTGGCTACCCGACAAAACCTTTTGGACGTAGAAGCCGATGGCGTACCGGTTTCGGCGCTCATCGACACTGGCGCCCAATTATCAGTAATGAGCGCTCACCTTTCTCGCCGTCTCCGCAAGGTCCTTACGCCCGCTTCATCACCTGTTGTTCGTGTAGCCGATGGCGGTACACCTTGCGTTCTTGGAATGTGTACTGCGCGTGTGAGCTTCGATGACCACAAGACCTCTTTGCTGTCCTGGACGAGTGCCCCCATGACCTCATTCTCGGCCACAACTTTCTGAGCACGCATTCTGCCCTTGTCGACTGTTCTGGCCTTTTACATTTAGAGCTTCCTGCTATGCCTGACCACACCATCGCGTCGCCACCACGTTCATGTGCTGTCGTGTTGGTTCGCTTGCGCCCAGGTACAGCTACTTACGTCTAGTTTACCCCAGACCCTCCTATACGTGATGGCGACTACCTGATTACCCCTTTCTTGGACGTTCTCCTGACGCGCCGTGTAGCTCTGCCTCACTCCCTTGTGACTGTTTCTGCGAACCGAGCATGCCTACCTGTCCTCAACTTTGGACGATGCACACAGTTGCTTCCTAAAGGTATAACGCTGGCCACTATATCGCCTTTAGACTCACACGACCCTGTGGTCCTGGCCATTGATACTCCACAACTGGCTTCAGGAAGCCCGGCTGCTAGTGCAACACTTGAGGACCCGCTCGACGACATGATTGCCCCGGACCTTTCCCCTTCTCAAAGCAAGGAACTCCGCGTTTTGTTGGCGTCATACCGCGACGTTTTTGATTTCGCTTCGCCGCAGCTTGCCAAACATCTATGGCAACCAACTGTATTGATACCGGGGACGCAAGACCCATTCATCGACGTCCTTACCGCGTCTGTGCTACCGAGCGCGGTGTCATTAAAACGGAAGTCGACAAGATGCTCGCTATGGACATCATCGAACCATCTTCGAGTCCTTGGGCGTCCCCTGTGGTTCTTGTAAAGAAGAAAGACAACACCTGGCGGTTCTGCTCTGACTATCCGCACCTTATCAAGATCACCAAGAAAGACGTCTACCCTTTGCCGCGAATAGACGACGCCCTTTATTCTCTTCATGGCGCACGGTACATTTCTTCCATAGACCTTCGCTCAGGCTATTGGCAAATTGCTGTCGATGAAAATGATAGGGAGAAGACGGCCTTTATTACAACGGATGGGCTGTACCAGTTTAAAGTCATGCCCTTTGGGCTGTGTAACGCGCCCGCAACATTTGAGCGCATGATGGACTCCCTACTTCGGGGTTTCAAATGGTCCACATGCCTCTGTTACCTCGACGATGCCGTCGTTTTCTCACCTACGTTCTCAAGCCACTTACAACGCTTGTCGGCTATTTTGCAAGTCTTTCGCACAGCAGGCCTTCAGATCAACTCTTCAAAATGGCAATTTGGTCGCCGCGAGATCACCGTGCTTGGCCACCTTGTTGACGCTGCGGGTATACGGCCTGACCCTGCAAGAGTACTCGCCGTTACGAACTTTCCCACTCCACGTTCTTCCAAGGACGTTCGCTCGTTTTTTTGGCTTATGCTCGTATTTTCGCCGCTTTGTTAAAGATTTTGCAGCGATTGCGCAGCCCCTCACATGCCTTCTTAAAAAGGACGTCCCCTTTTCTTGGGGTCCTGCCCAAGCGTCGGCTTTTTCTCATCTCGTCGACCTACTCACATCGCCCCTGTGTTGGCTCATTTCGACGACTCTGCACCTACCGAAGTACGTACACGGACGTCGAATCCACTCGTCGACGTACGCGGACGTCGAATATAGCGGACGTCGAATCCACTCGTGTAATTTTCCTTACATTTTTTTCTGTGTTTTTTGTGCACTCCGTCGTGACACAAAGGACTGCCAGGTCCTCATCAATCAACTATTTTTTTCTTCTTCGGCAGAACACGGCAGTAACACGGTAGCAACTGTTGTAATCTTTCAAACCGCGCATATAGTACAGCGGCGATCACGTCTCTGTGGTGTGCTTTCGGACTCTGGCGTGGTGTGTCAGGAGCATTCGCTGCCTAGTAGTCAGGCTGACCACGCAGAGCCTGTAACTGCCTCAAGGTGTCGCCCCACAGAGCAAAACCCGGCTGCTCGCGCGCTCTACACAGACGTGAGCGCGGCTGTACATGATCTCAGAAAGTTCGCAAGTACCCGCACGGTTTCATCTATTCGAATGGGAGTGAATGACAATCGAGTATGAACCTCTTTTAGGACATCGTTAAAACGGGAGCCATATGTGATCTTATCTGGCAAGATCGACTTAGAAATGTCGACCGCGCTGCAGCCCCAGAGAGCTCATATTGCACAAGTAGCCTCATCCGTTGAGCAGCTGCTAGGTCTGCAACCAGACGTGCCTGCGAGGTGGAAAGGAACCGTCGCGTGGAAGGCTATCGTGCTCAGTTACACACGATCAAAATGTTTCAACGAAATGAACAAATGCAACAAGTCACGCTGTTGTTTAACGATTCCTAAATAAGCAAGTTAATTTTAGTCGCCTGCCTCGACAAGCTTTAAAAACGCTCCTTATGCTACGCGTGCAATGTCACGACGGCGCTGCATTCATGTCATCCGAATTTGCAGGATGCAATTAACAATAGAATGAGCGCTATGCCAAGCGCATCATGACTGGAAAAATTTGTAGGTAACCGCTGGAAAACGTGTGTAAGCCATTCAACTAGTAAAATATGCGTAACTTCGTTGATTAACGAGCTGTTGTGGATAGAGTTAAATGGTCTCAGTAGAGTGCAAGAAGCGTTCTGCTCCCTCTACTTTCAAGAGATGTTCATACACCAGAAACTTATACATGACCGACAAGGAGATAAACAATTAACGCGAAAGTGTTTTATGCCGAAATCCACCAAGACATTCATGACGTATTTCCGTCACGGAAATGCGTCAGCAATATATACACGATCAGGTGGCACAGAAAAAAATTTAAAAATTCCGTAAACGGGAGTCGAACCCACGCCCTCTCGGTACGCAACGATAGGTGATGGACGCTCTAAACACTCCACACAGGTCCTTATGTTTCTTTATTTCCTGTTTTTTTACTTGTAACAAACACAAGAGGAACTGCTATTTAATACAAACACTGGTTGCGTAGAAAGAGAGAGATTGATAGAAAGAAAAAGAAAGGGACAAACTAGGACTAATGAGGACATTATAAAACTACAGTGCGCCACAGTCACACGTGCAAGAGGCTTCACGAACGCGCCTTTTATCTCTCACACTTTCCTTTCGCTGTGCTCGTGTTTCGCGGGGTGGTGTCGCCGTCTTGGAGCGGTAAAGTGAAGTAATGCATGGCCTTCGCGATTAGACTCGACAAGCGCCGTTGCACCGTTCCTATGGCCAAAATAGGTGTAATTTGGTTTCCAAAATAAGTGTAATTTGGTCAACGCCTTATTCCGCGAGGTGGCGGCTTGAGCCCAAGCCTCGAACCCTCGTTTACAGCATCCGTACATATTAAAAAAATTGCTCTACGACGCTCGCCTGGCTGGCCCACCACGCTCCCCATTCGAACCGTGAGAAGTCAGGGCCGGAATAAGGGGAGATACGACGCGCGTCACGTTTCCCGTCGCGTTTCCATCCCGGCCGTGGTGTGATCTTTCTCTTAACTCTTTGATATTCAATGGGACAGCGACCTCAACCAAAGCTCAGTACAGAAGCTCATTGTCCAATAACAGGAGCTCTTCTGGCTGTCACACCGCTTTCTCTGATTACAGAGGCCGGGCTTTTAGGCCTCCAAAAGCTCGTTTTAGGTGCCAAAAATAGAGAAAGCAACGTTTTAGGCATCCAGTATCGTAAATATAGGCAGAATAAATTTTCACATTAATGCAAATACTTTCAAACGAAGACGTTCGCGACCTCTATCTACGCCAGGAATACAAAAATGATATTGCTTAGAGCGGCCCTGCAACACTTTGTCAGCATGGTCAGAAAACGCTGACGATCGGTAGTCAAGCCTGCTGAGAACACGCGAGCCAAACACTACAGCGCTGCACGCGGCCGGGATTTACAATAAATTCTCAGTCAGCTAAATTGCGCTTCCTCTTCTCTCGACAAAAATGATGCTTACGGCGTCACTGACACAAGTTCCACGCCATTCGCTCATTTGAAGATGGAGCACTCGGTAGTTACTTCGGCCGTCGCGGGAGGCAGTCACTTGTCGGCGCGCGCGTGCGATCGCACTGAAAGTATACCGCGCATTCGAAAAAACACGGCTGATTCCTCTGTCATAGAATACGGTACAACACGAAAGTAAAACGTGTCTTCACAGACGTAGTCGAGTGTTTGTTGTCCATTGTTTCACCCCGAGGGCGAAGGAATGAATACTGTAGCAACAAGTTGTAATATCACGCGAAGAACTGCAAGCAGCTCGAAACTTGCAACGCGCTGCTCAAGCAGAAAGGACGCACGGAACGATCATAGGCAGGGTGGGCGCGAACTAACAACTGCTACAGCTCGGCAGTTAAAGCGCGCTGGTCAATACAAAGGAGGACGCACGAAACGAACGCACAAGTATACACAGGATGAGCCCGAAATGTCACAGTTGTAACTTATTCGTTTGTGAGCAGCGCACTTCTTTCACAAAAACGGCCGCTGCAGTGAGCGAAGTGACCTTCGTGATTTCTGTAGCTTCAACGCAAACTTGCGGTGAGGGCGCAAGACGTACAAGATATGCGCGCGCGCAGGAGCGACCACGCCCTGTAGAGGCACACGCTCAACTGAACACGTGGGGCGACCGCCTTTAAAGCGCGCTCTTCTAGAGTATATGCTACCTTTAGGTAGCAGAGTTGCGCATAGGTCCGGCTAGCAACCACAGCCATTCGGTAAAGTCGCACTTCGTTTTTGCAAGCAACATGCCTACCATGACGCCGATTAACCTGTCAGGCGTGTCGAAGACCGGTGATAAACATTGGCCGTCGATGGTTAGTGTTAATTCAGTTCGCTGCAGCGGCGGTGTCGGGAAATGACACAATTCGGCCAAGCGGCAACTTCTCCACAATGCATGATCGCTAGCGGCGTTGGAAGACAGATGCGCAACTCTGCTACCTAAAGGTAGCATATAGAGTAACTCTACACGGCTCTGCACTATTCGAGCCCTTCACGCCATCTCGCTAGTGATAACGAAAACACGCTGATATGCCCCGATCTCTGAGTACCACCACCGGCAAATGGTATATATAAACAGAACGCCGTTAGTATGAAGAACGTGACGTCTGTGGCGGAGTCGTTTCGCACTGCGCGCTGGGGATTGACGAGTCTTAAGTTCGACTCCCGGTGACGGAACTATTTATTCTAGTTTTTTTTTTCTTTGCCATATGTTAGTCTTTATATTTTACAACGTCATATCCGTGAGGAAAATGCGTCAGTGGAGTCGTGGTGGACCCCAGCATATAACACTTTCGTGGTAAAAAAAGAAAATGTGCTCAAGGTCACGAGGCGCGCGTGACGTACCTTGTTCCCCCGCGCCATCGCTCGCTGCTTAGCTTCCAGCGCTTTCGTGGAGACGAGAGAAAGAAATTACAGCGTGCGACAAATCTTTGTGACTCTGCTCGTACTGGACGGATTGTAAAAATTTTCACGGCTGTCGATTCGTGAGGAAAGAAGCTCCTTTCATGAGGCCATTCCAGGGCTACTTGGAAAAGTATTGAAAGGCCCCTGTAAGGTGGCACAAAGGCGCCAACAGTTCAACATAGCCGTGCAATCCGCCTTTTTCACGACGCCCCCGCTCATGTGCTCTCCCCTAGCGGAAAAGTCGCTAAACGTCTCAACATCTCGGAGGCTTTGCTTCTGGCAATATCGGTTGTCCTGGCCCCTATCAAAGCCCTGCCAAAACGACAGAGGGCAGCACACGAATATGAAAAAGGTGGATTTTGCTTTGTCCCGCACGCTTCGCAGGACGCGGTCTCTTCCGTGTTCTGCACGGTGAGTCAAGTGTCCACTGTCGAATAGACACATTCGTGGGTGTGTTTTCGGCATGACTGGATGGGTGCTCCCAGAAGCGTAGCCAGAAATTTTTTTCGAAGGGGGAGGAGGGTTCAACCATATATTTTTATGGTCGTGCGTGCGTTTGTATGTTTGCGTGAATATATACACATGCAAAATTAAAGCAATTGGGGGGGGGGGTTCGACCCCCACCAACCCCCCTTGGCTACGCCCCTGCAGCCCTATTGTCCGGGTCGAATCGCGTAGAGCCTATTTCTCCCCTGGCAGTGAACCACTAGCGAAGCCAGGCGCGTGCGCGGGGGGTTTGACTACTGGCCCGCTCTTCCCGAAACTTTTCAGTTTTCCATGTATATATATATATATATATATATATATATTATATATATATATATATATATATACACGCACACGTAGAAGTGCACGCACAAACATACATGAGATATGGTTGACCCCCTCTGAAAAAAAATCTTTCTACTGCAGTGAACACCTTCAAAATTAAATTACGAACAAAACAAAAGCTGCGTTCACACCACATTTCACACCCATTGCCTCTCCTAGCTTTCTCCTGATGGCACCAAGGAGGTTTAAAAAAAAACTTCTGGAGTGGAGGCGGCGCGCCGCCGCTGAAGCCGATGACCGCCATATTGCTCCGGGCAGAAAACGTGTGGGTCGTCGTTGGAGCCCACGCGGAAGTTCCACAGATGGCTAATTTCTCCATTCCTTTGGTGACGAGCGAGTGTTGTGGATGTTTCGTTTGTTGGACTGCGATCCACTCGATAACCACATTTACAATTTGTCGATGATTAAAAGCTGTACATAAAAAACGCCGGGCCTGCACGGAGCGCGCAGCACAGTCACAGCAAAATCTGGAAGAGCGGCCTCTCTAGAGCCCGTTCTAAACTCTCTTGGGGAAACCAGTACAAGTAAACATGCAAGGTACCCACTACGCCGCAAATCATAATTTTTGTAAGGTAGGGAAGCATTCACTATGCTATTATTCATCTGTAAGGCACATCTGTAAGGCATCATGTGAACTTTGTTGATGCTGCCTGTGGCTGATGACTACGAATAATTATGGCTGAGCATTGTGTAATGGATTTGAAGCAAATAACAACCCCGTCACTTGTTAGCATTGTGTGACGCCTAGTCGTTATTTTACTCTTCTGACACGCTATATAACACATTTAACGCGATTCCTTTCCCGGCATGACGTCTATAAGGATGCTTTTGCAAAGGACGTCCAGTCACTAGCGTGGCTTTGAAGTAAAATACTCGACTGCCACGCTGAGGACGCGGGTTCAAATTCCATCTGAGCCTGTTTATATTTATTTATTTTCATTTTTTTCTTACTTCGTGAGATAGTGGTTACTGACACCTGCGGTGGCAGGGGACAACTGCCGCCGCAGTTGTACCCTGCCGTTGTACATAGATAGATAGATAGATAGATAGATAGATAGATAGATAGATAGATAGATAGATAGATAGATAGATAGATAGATAGATAGATAGATAGAAACGCTGAATGTGCCAAAGGTTCGCTAAGAAATACTTCGCATTTAAAACCCTGAGTGCACTAAGAACGCGGCTGACGAGGACTGTTATTTTTAAAAATTTGTAAACGAGCGTAAACAAGAGCTGCAACAAGCTAGTCAATTAATCTGCTTTCGTATCTTTTCTTTTGCTGCGTTTAGTTTTTGAGCGCGCGGGTTTCATACGGTTCGTTTCGCGACTGTCTGCATTATGATGCATTTTGAAGTTATTGTGAAACTTGTTGCTTTATCGATTCACGTATAAACCACATTGTATATGTTTCTTTTTTCTTTTGAAATTGTACAAAAGCCGGGGCTGAATGAAATTTTATGTACCACTGATTAACTCCGCCATGTGCTTTACTTCGGGAATGCTGCAAGCGAATTCTACGTCTTATCAGGTACGCTTCAGCCCATGAACTGTGGCGTAAAAACTTCCTTCTTCAATCTTGCAGCACAAAAAAAATTGTACAAATAAGTGACACTGTCTCGTTCTCATGCTGAAATGCCCCCGCGGAAGCTCACGATTACGCTGCCCGCGCGCAAGCTGCACTGCCTCTTGCCTGGAGCAAGATGGCTGCCAACCGGTTTCCCAGGCTTCACCCGCTGGTGTGGACGCGTATAGGGGACCTCAACTCGAGAAATTTTTTTTAAACCTCCTTGGATGGCACTCCACGGTTTCGCATCCGCCAACTGCTCGCGCAATTTCAGCGCTGCGGCGAATGCTTGCCGGTGTGTCCCAGTTCAATGCGGCTAGCGTTTGTTTCCGCGAGTTGGTATCAGTAGAGGACAAGGTTGAACCGCATAGTTCCGAACAGTCAATCATGCGCGGCAGTATG